>NC_046380.1:33862494-33991115 GCF_011125445.2 Fundulus heteroclitus
AGGCCGGTCTCCGGACGCCTAACAAACTAAACAACAACCAACCTAGGGTGGGTGGAGGTGGTACGGATGGCGGCTAGGGTCAAACAAAACAGATCACAGCAGGGTGGTGGAGGGTGGTACGGATGGTGGCCCAAATCAAACAAAAAAAACTACCCACTCAGGGCGATCTGGAAACAACAGGGAAAACAAAGCGGACTAAAAGGGGTCTCTAACAACCCCTGGTAGGCAAACAAGAACGTCTAGCAGATGCTGAAAAGCAAACTCGCCACAAGGAAAGTCAGGCGAACATTGCCACAAGCAAACAGGCAAGGCCAGACATACTAACGCCAGAGGGAAGAAGTAGGCGTACGACAACGCCAAGAGAAGAACAGGCGTACGACAACGCCAGAGGGAAGAACGGGCTTACGACAACGCCAGAGGGAGAACAGGCGTACGACAACGCCAGAGGGAAGAACGGGCGTACGACAACGCCAGAGGGAAGAACAGGCCGGGGCGTGAGGAAACGCCGGGCTTGGGGAAGAGAACGCCGGGGCTTGAGGGAAACGCCGGGGCACAAGGGAAGCAGGAACCTCCAAAACGCCAAGGAACAAGAACGGAGGGCGTACCAACACGCCGGGAACCGAGGTCGTCCTAAGACGCTGGGAACCATAAATCAGAGGGCATCCTAACATGCCGGGGAACCAGAATCAGAGGGCGTCCCAACACGCCGCGGGAACCAAGAATCAGAGGGCGTCCTAACACGCCGGGGAACCAAGAATCAGAGGGCGCCCTAACACCCGGGGAACCGAGAAACAGAGGGCGTCCTAACACGCCAGAGAGCCAAGAATCAGTGGGCGTCTTAACACGCCAGAACGAACAGAAACAGAGGGCGTCCTAATACGCCGGGGAACCGAGAAACAGAAGGCGTCTGACACGCCAGGGGGACTAAGGAACAAAAAGGCCAAAACAAAAACCAAGGAAGCTCGAACCAGCCAAAGCTAAGGAGCATGAAACACTCTCAGGGCCAGGGGTCAGAAATCTAAGTGAGCGCTAAGACCTAAGGAGCGCTGGAAACTAAAAGCGCAGGACAAAAATAAAGAATCAAACCAAGAACTAGAAAATAAGGCAAAACTAGAGCAGGGATAACACCACAAAAGAAAAACTAAGGCAAACATAAAATCAAAACACTAAAGCAGAAAATGAAACTAAAGCTAACTACGAATGAAGGAAAGAACAAGAAAAACTAGGACTTGAACAAGTACACTAACGTGACAACCAGAGAGCTAAAGCTAAAATGACAAGGCTGGGCAAACCTAGAAAACTAAGGCAAATCTAGACTCCTAAAACAGAGCAGAAAAACAAAGCAAAACAAGACTAAGTACTCTAAGAAACAAAGAACCCCTAAATAATTCTAAACCGAGGAATTCTAAATCAATCAAACTAAAACCGAGCTTAAACAAAATAAAACAGAAAGCACTGGCCTTAAGGGCGTAGGCAAAGACGGCTGCTAAGCCGCAAGAGTTCTCGTGGAGGTCGTCCTGGAGGCCGAGGCGGCGGAGCAGCATCGCCCGACTAAGCCCTTGAGGAGGGCGGCCCTGACGAGGCAAAGTCAAGCGGCCTGGAGACCGCGGTCGGCAGCTCCGCCGAACAGAAAAGTCAAAGGCGGGCGCCGTGGTGGACGGCCCCGACGAGGCAAAGTTAAGCGGCCTGGAGACCGCGGTCGGCAGTTCCGGCCGAACAGAAAAGTCAAAAGCGGGCGCCGTGGTGGACGGCCCCGACGAGGCAAAGACGAGCGGCCCGGAGTCCGCAATCTGCGGCTCCGGCCGAGCAGGAAAGTCAGAGGCGGTCGCCGTGGTGGGCGGCCCCGACGAGGCAAAGTCGAGCGGCCTGGAGTCCACAGTCTGCGGCTCCGGCCGGACAGGAAGTCAGAGGCGGGCGCCGTTGTGGACGGCCCCGACGACAAAGTTGAGCGGCCCGGAGTCCGCAGTCTTGGCTCCGCCGAACAGGAAAGTCTGGTGCGGGCGTCGTGGAGGACGACCCCGGCACGACGAACTAGAAATAGGAGTAGCATCAACTAAGGCCTCATCCTGAGGCGAAACTACTCCCTCGGAGGCCTCATCCTGAGGCGAAACTACTCCCTCGGAGGCCTCGGGCTGGTCTGCGTCGGCCGGCGGAGCGGAGCTTTCAGCGGCCGGCAGAGCGAAGCCTTCAGAGGCCGGCAGAGCGAAGCTTGCGGTGGCCGGCAGAGCGGAGCTTTCGGTGGCCGGCAGAGCGGAGCCTACGTCGGCCGGCGGAGCGGAGCTTTCAGCGGCCGGCAGAGCGAAGCCTACGGTGGCCGGCAGAGCGAAGCTTGCGGTGGCCGGCAGAGCGGAGCCTACGTCGGCCGGCAGAGCGGAGCTTTCAGCGGCCGGCAGAGCGAAGCCTTCAGAGGCCGGCAGAGCGGGGCTTACGTGGCCGGCAGAGCGGAGCTTTCAGCGGCCGGCAGAGCGAAGCCTTCAGAGGCCGGCAGAGCGGAGCCTACGGTGGCCGGCAGAGCGGAGCCTACGGTGGCCGGCAGAGCGGAGCCTACGGTGGCCGGCAGAGCGGAGCTTACGGTGGCCGGCGGAGCGGAGCTTTCGGGTGGAGGCGGAACCATCTCTTCAGCTACCTCGGACGCTGCCGGGCTACAGGCTTCAGAGGCGGGTCCTCCTGAACCCCCTCACGGGACCTGAGCGGAAGCGAGTCTTCGGAGGCCTTAAAGCGTCGGAGTGCCCGGCGTCCTAGCCGGGAGGAGCCAGACGGGGGTACAGAGGCTGTCAGAGGGTGGCTGCAGGCCCACGGGGAAGAAGGTCGTCCCGGTCACCGTAATAGAAGCTCCACAGCTGGTCCTCCTCGACATGTGGGGCTCTGATGGATGGGACATTGAGCTTTACTCGGGGAGCCAGCTGCGAGTCATAGAGGTGGTGACATAGGCGATGAAGGGATCTGCGGCTTCTCTTCTCGTGCCCTGGGGTAGCGGCAACAACGCCCACGTAGAACACCTGGGGAGTGGAGTCGGCCTTGATCGGCGGCGCAGGGTCCTGGGCAGAAGCCATCCTGGCGTACCTCTCATTCATCAGGCGTTCGCACATGTCCAGGTAAGCGCGGACCTCCGGGGTGTCAGCCCCTGGAGGTAAGTCCCATGTGGTGTCTGAGTTCATCTTTGGCTGGTCCGTACTGTCAGGATTTGTTTATTGATGAACTCAGAACACACACAGGACAAAAGTTTGAGAGGTTTATTGAAGGGTTGATGACTGATGGAGATGTAACCGGAGGTGCAGGAATACAACGGCTCAGGGGTGCAGGTGAAGGCAGGGGCTGACGGCCAGGAGAGAGAGTCCAACAACGCTGAGCGGGGTGGCACAGAGCAGAGCCTTCTCAGAGCGGCTAGTCAGGTTAGCAAATCACTGGGGACACCAGAACACAGAGCAGAACCTCCAGGAACAATGGTGAGGCACAAAGTCTTTCAACGTGGCAAACTAACCTTAAATCCGAAACCAAGGCAAGGACGAGGACTGGCATGGAGTGGATGATTCAGAAGACGGACCAGCACTAAAGTGAGGCAGAGGGAGGTTTAAATAGGAAGACTAACAGGTGACATGCATCTGACTGAATAATTACTAACAGGTGTGACTGACTGCAAGGAGAGTGAAGTGAAGGCTGGGTGGAAGGGAAGGCTGAAGTGAGGGGAAGGAGAAACTAAAAACAATAAATAAAGTTAAACCCTAACAAACACTAAAACAAGGTGGAAAAACCGAAAACCAATGGCAACAAAAGCCGAATCAAAACTAAACCATGACATATATATTATATATATATATATAAGACGTCAATATATATATAATTATATATATATATATATATATATATATATATATATATATAGATATGATAGTATATATATATATATCTATATATTATATAAGTATGTATATCTGTTTATATACATATAGATCACTCTGTAAGTAAATAAGACATCAGATGCCCTCCCTATTCCTTTTGTATTTTTTGTATCCTTTTGAGCCATTGTATATACGAAGACTCACTGTTATATAACTGTATGCCACCTTTCCCTACTCTGCACCTTCTTGTATGAACCGATGTGGCAAATCAATTTCTCCATTGTGAGATCAATAAAGCCTATCTTATCTTATCTTATCTTATCTTATCTTATCTTATCTTATCTTATCTTATCTTATCTTATCTTATCTGAGGCTGCAAATGGCCAGTGGCTGGGGCTGAGGTTCAGCATCCAGCAGGACAACGACCCTAAACACACAACCAGAGCCACCGCACAATGGTTTAGATCAAAGCACCATGTTTTGTTAAAAGAAACTAATACCTTTGCAAGGCAGTGCATGTACAGTAGGTCAGTGTGGAATGAAACACACGTGACTTTTTTTTACTAAATGTTGACCTGTCCCCCCCTTGACACACACACACACACACACACACACACGCACGCACACACACAAGCGCATTAGTTCATGCAGTCACTCACAAAATCTAGACAGAAATAATTGTGTTTTGATTTTCTTTTCGGTCAAACATGTATTAAAATGTAATTTATAATCTACATCAGCTCTAACACCATGTCAGATTGTCCAGGTTTTCTCTTTCAAACTAAAATCTACCACTGTTGGTAAAACAACCTCTTTTTTTAAGGGTTTTGTCTGCGTGCTCCTGCAGTTCCGTGACTCACTGATAGATGGCAATGTTGCACTTTCATTAAAAGAAATGCTCATTTAGTGCCTTTGATGGGTTCAGGTATTTCCAAATAACTGCTTGTTGCAAGCATTTTTCTCCCAGTAATTGTTCAATCTAAGCCAATCAGAAGGCATTTTTAGCAAATTTACTGTTATATGAGAGCACAAATGAGGGAAATTCTGGTAGTTATGAAGGCTGGAAATTAGTGTTGGTGGAAAGTGAGACTTTGTGATCAGGGAGTTAGGAACAAGAGATCCGGTGCACCAGAGCTGCCACCATAAATGAAACTGTGATTTGGTTGCATGTCTGATTATTATGAATCACAACAGTGTCATTCAGGTCATTGACTGTACCTTTTCTGGTAAAAAAAATATCCGATTTGTCTTTATTTTCTTTCACAAACAACCATTATTGGTAATTTGCTTTAATTTCATACTGAAAGGAAAACTTTGCCTCATGCATCAAATAAGAACAAACCTACTGAGTCGTTTTGGTAAAGCTCAGGTTAAAGACCCAACTTTATACTAACTGGCAGAGTGTCAGAAATATTCACTTGAAGGCAGAGTCGGCCCACGGCACAAGAAAACTAAGCAGCTGTTTATGGCCTCCAAACCAACAGGGGGAACCCAAGGTCACCTAAAGTTTCATTTTGTTTTTCTCTTGAACCTTTTCTAAGTACAAAACTCTTTTCATTGTTTTAAATTGAGTTTAAACAACTTACTGCTTGCAAACAAAGAAAAGCATTTCCTTTGAGAGTTAATAATCTAAACTGAATGCTATAAACGTCATCTTATCTGCTGCCTGTGTCACGTTTTACGCACACTGTAACCGTTTTAAAAATAGATACAAACAAGACAAAGGTCTTGCAAATGTATTTTAACCCTTTGGACCTTTTATTACATTACAACCTAAAACTTTGATGAATGTTATGGGGGTTTTATGTGACCAACATAAATCAGTGCATTGTTTTAAAGTGGAAGGAAATGAACCAGGATCTTGTTTTGTTCTCCTTTAAAAAATCTTGAGCTCAGTCAGATTGAATGGAGACCCTCGAGTTTTCTGCCAGGACTGTCCTGTATTTATAGCGTCCTCAAACATCCCCTCCACACTGCAAAAAGGGAACTAAAAATAAGTGAAATTTTCTTTAAATGTGTGTGTTGGTTCTTAATTTGAGCAGGGAAATAATGTGATCTGCCAATGGAATGAGTATTTTGACCCCTAAAATAAGATAATTATTTTAGGGGTTTAAACTGCACTTGAAATAAGATGACAGAAATAAGTTGTTCCTATTTTAAGTGCAAAAATTATTCCACTGGCAGATAATCTTATTTACCTGCTCAAATCAAGGACAAACACACTGATTTTCAGAAAATCTTGCTTAGTTTTAGTTCAGTTTTGGCAGTGCACTCTGTCCCACCCTTTACATGCAGAGGATCCCCCCACTGTACAACCCTTCCACCAACATGTTTAACCACGGAGTTGGTGTCTTAAGGTTAATCTCAATAAATGCTAAGTCATGGTCTGATCTGTCCAGAGTTGCTTTTGCAAAGCTTTTTCATTTTTTAAGAAATGCCGTTCTTTTTGCAGCTCTTAGAGCAGAGTGTAAATGGACTGATCTCATTCACCCGACCGCACCCATGACATCTACACACTGCTACACAGATACCTTGTCAACTTAAGGGTTCAATGCCTTGCCTAAGGGCACATTGGCAGGTGGCAGGTTCGAAACTGAAATCAAATGGTAACTACACTTCCTACACACACACACACACACACACACACAAACACATTATAGAGTCCATGACGGTTATCCTGATGACACAGCTTTCCACCTGAGCAGTGATTCTCTGCACCTGCTCCAGAACTACTACGTACGTCTTGGCTGCTTCTCTGGGTTATGTCCTCCATACCCTGCCCCCTTTATTTTAGGAGCACTTTAACACTGTCTTCACTATTTTTCCAGTTACAGCTGTTATGTTTCAACACACTTCATCCCAGTTGATTTGGTAAACGATGTGACAGATCTGCATAGCTGTACCGTCAATTTAAGAAGTTTGTTTTTCGCTCTCTGGTGAGCTACAAAACAAGCTACATTAAATTCACAATGCAGCATGAGCGAGATATTAGTGTTGTGTTATAGCTGATATACTCAGGGGTCTGCAACCTGCAGCTCTGGAGCTACATGTGTCTCTTCATGGCTTGAATATAAAAGGTTGCAAAATGGCAATTTCACCCCTATATAATTTATCCCCTATAGAATGACCCTAATGGCACCATGATTTTGTTTTTAGTCTTTTCTTTTTGGCATGAGCCTGACAACTAGCTCTTTTCCTTTCTTAGTTTTTCCAATTTTCAATGGGGAACATTTTTTCCCTCTCTGCTAAGGCTGATATTTAGCTTTCTTATTGAACCTGAAGCTAGATATAAAATTGTAGGTACTTATTTATTTTACCTTTGAATAATCACAGTTTATATAATAGATGCTCATAGAATTTTATAGCATGTCTTTTTTCAAAGGTTCGTGCATGTTTTGTAGCTCTAAACAAACTTTGTTCAGTAGGAGTGAGGTCAAAATGGCTCTTTGGTTTGAAAACGTTGCCGACCCCTGGCTTAACTGTAAGTACCCAAATAAACTTCTGCTTAACGATTCATCAAAACCTTGTGTCCCCCCCCCTTTTTTCAAACGGTAAGGGCAAATGTAGAAAATGACATCAATCTTCTGAAAGTGATTGTCATATAGAAGTTGAACTGCGGGCCGCAGAGAGAGATTAGCATCATGGGGGGGCCAATTGCTCTCCGCATGACACAAATGAAGCAGCGGCCATTATCTCCCGCCTCATGAATAGTCTTTGCTTATGACAGAGAGGCTTTCAGTTGCCAGGAGAAACCACGTTAATTGCCTGCAAAGCTAAGCCCAACCTTGTTCATTTAAAGCTGTGAGGAGGAGAAAAAGGGAGTTCTGACTTTCCTTTGGTTTCTGGTTGGTTGTCGTCCCCCCCCCCCCCCCCCCCCCCCCTGAAGTCTTCACTTGAGGAGAGATTGTGAAAGAGGGTGGGAGCGAGGTGGAACAGAATGAGAATGAAGCTGGAAAAGATGCTTGGAGTATACGGAGAAAGATATGTCCCATATGGATATAGTTCCATAATGACTCCAAACAGCGTGAGAAAAAAAGAGGACAACTACAGAACGAGATGAAGTATAGCGCCGATAGAGAGGTTGCTTCCATAGGATGTTCAAATCCTCCCTCCTCCACTGATCCTCCCTCATTTTAGGTGCAAGTCAGCTTCTGGACTGAGAAACCCAACTTTTGAGTCCCTCAGAGAATGCAACATATCTAACAAATACAAGTCCTTGTTTGATGAGATATGATTAAAGATGTTGTGCCTCTTTTGCATTGCATTTCAGTGTAAAAACGCAAATCTTGATCCTTCTTTCCCTCATCTCCCAATATAACAACACAAAACCTCAAAAAAAAAATCAGCCGCAACCCTTAAAGCACTGACCAAGGCCAGTGGTAATACGCTGACCTTTCCGGTCTTGCTGCGGCAGACTGTTTTTGGGCTGCACACTCGGCCCTACAACTCCTCGGCCCGTGCTCCATCTTTGCACCTCAGGTCAGTAACTTTGACTCACTAACCACCCTCATTAGTATTCCAGAAAGCTCCGTGGCAGACATCCAGCTTCTGTGTGTGGGGAAAACAAAGGCCGGCGGTGTGTACTCACAGCACTGGATCCCGCGTACTCCAAAGTACTCTGATATTATTGCTATAGTGCTGAGGGTGGACAGGAGGAACACTGTGGAGCCCTGAAAATAAAACAAACAACCTGGCAAAAGTATTTTTACTCCTTGTGCTTTCTCCGTTTTTGTCAGGGTGCAAGCTCAAAATTCAATGTATTTAATTGTGATTAATTTAATATTTGCACATAATTTTGAAGTGAATGGAAAATAATACAGCGGTTTGCAATATTACCCCTTGCTGCTATTACAGGTGCAAGTATTTTGGTGTGTCTCTACCAGATTTTTTTACTCCCACACGTTTTCCATTAAAATTGTCTGGACTTTGACTAGGCCATTCTAATACATAACTATGCTTTGATCTAAGCAACTCAATTATTGCTTTGAATCAAGGTTTAAGGTTGTTTTGCAGCTGGAGGGGGAACCCCACCGCACCTTTTGCCACGGTTGTTTCCAGGCTGCCCTGTATTATGCATGCGTTCCATTTGTCCTTGGAAGTCAGAACTTGGAGCTGTGAACAAAGTCACACTCGAGTTAACAGCGTTCCAGTTAACAAAGTCGGAGAAGTCGGGATTCGGATATGACGGCGGCCAGGAAAACTATTGTTTTCTCATGGTACCTCTTTCGAACATCGTTTAAAGCTGTACTCTCCACCTGCAATCCACACCACTTTATTTGTTTGGTTCAGAGTTGCTGCAGCTACATGTAACACTGATTTTAGATGTGCTCTTACAACTGTGTCTTGTAAAATAGACTGCTCATATTAGCTGCCATATTAGAACCGAAAACTGGGCTTTAAACATGTATCCGAAATTCTGAGTGTGAAGTCCGACTTTAGTTTTTTTTTTTCAGTTGATTCTATTGACCCGGAAGTCATAATTTCCTAGTTGCTGGAGTATCGGTCGGCCATCATGAACTTTGTGGACTGGTGTGAGAAGAACCACCTGTGTCTAAACACCAGTAAGACCAAGGAGATGGTGATTGACTTCAGGAGAAGACCCCCACCTCACTCCCCCATGAACATCCAGGGGCAGGACATAGAAACTGTAGAGAGTTTCAAATACCTGGGTGTTCATGTTGATAATAAACTGGACTGGACTCATAACACAGATGTCCACATCCATCATGGACAACACCTTTCCCCCCCTGCACCAGACTGTAGAGGAGCTGAGCAGCTCCTTTAGTGAAAGACTTAGGCATCCTGTGTGTAAAAAGGAGCTCTACCGCAGGTCATCACACTTTACAATGCTGCACTATAACTGCAATAACTTGTGCAATAACTAATGTGCAATTACTGTTTAATAATTAATGTGTAGTTACTATTTAATACCCTGTGCAATAACCTGAGCAATAAGAGACTTCAGCAACCTCACTGTTGTTCTTTGCCTGGTACCACTGTAATGCACAACGCCAAATCCATATGTATATAAGTCACCTTAAATGTACATAAGTCATCTTAAATCTCTGCCTTATTTCTTTTTTTCCCTCTCGATCCACAGTATATAAGTGGACGCACTATATATACCTCATGCACCTTTTCCTCCTTTTGGCACCTTCTTTTGATTATTGAGCTGATGTGACACGTGAATTTCTCCACTGTGAGATCAATAAAGTATATACAGTATCTTATCTTATCTTATCCTATCTTAAAACTTCAGTCTCTGGTATGTATTTTGGATTTTAGCTTGCTAATTTGGAAGAAAGTTGGAGCTTGGGCCCATAGGAGCTTGTTTTAAAGAAAGAAAAACAAATCCACATTTATGATTTTCCCTGTTGGTGGTTTATTTAACTAGTTTACACACTACTATTTAAGATTTTCTTCTGTCTTTGCACAAAAAATATGGAAGATGACCATAAGCCTAATTCAACGATTGTCTTCCCTTACAAATAAGAGGTTTGCAGCTTCAAATTTCAACATACCAGTAACTACCAGATCACAAAACATTTGTGTTTTTTTTAAATGAAATAATAATTTCAAAAGATGTCTTCATTGTGGGGCAGCTTTTAGCTAGAAGGCTTTGATTTTGAGTCCCAGCCATTCTACATAGATTTTGGAGACTTTGCCTGGGTACTCCCAAAAATCCAAAAATCCTAAAATGTGCAAGTTAGGTCAAGTGGTGAGTCTAAACTATTCTTAGTTGTGACTTTTATGTGTCCTCTTTTGTCTGTAATGTGTGATGGACCGATGGCCCATTCAGGTCTCAGCCAACAGTCTATTTCACTGCAGAAATATTGACTTAAATGGGTGGGGAAAACGAATGTGCTAAAATTGGCCGCTTTCCATTTAGATTAAGCATTATTTCCTAAAGCAGTGTAAAGCAGTGTATTGTTAAGTGAATGATATTTCACTGATTTTTACACTGCCTTAATTTTTTACTCTGTCTAAAACAGTATAGCAATAAGAATTGTTCTCCTAAGTCAATTGCGCTGACCAAAAACACATTAGATGATCTGCTGTCAGTATGTGTGTCACACAGGAATCATTGGTGGTGCACCATGTCCTACTTTTATTTCAAATAAAAAAAAAAACATCAATTCAATTCAATTCAATTTTGTTTATATAGCGTTAATTCATTAAACAAGTCATCTCAAGGCACTTTACAAAGTCAAATTCAAAAAGATTATACAGATTGGGTCAGATTATACAGATTGGTCAAAACATTTCCTATATAAGGGAACCCAGTTGATTGCATCAAGTCATGACAAGCAGCATTCACTCCTCCTGAAGAAGCGAGAGCTACAGAGACAGTCGTCTGCATTGTCCATGGGTTTGCAGCAATCCCCCATACTGAGCAAGCATGAAGCGACAGTGGAAAAAAAAAACTCCCCATTAGCGGGAAGGAAAACCTCCAGCAGAACCGGGCTCAGTATGAACGGTCATCTGCCTCGACCGACTGGGGGTTAGAGAAGACAGAGCAGAGACACAACAAGAGAGACAAAAATGCACAGAAGCACACATTGATCCAGTAATCTGTTCTACATTAGATGGTAATAGTGGGTGATCTGTCTTCCCTGGATGATCACAGCTAACAGAACGTCAGACCAGGTGTACCTACTTTGAGGAAAAAAGAGAGAGAACTTAAGGTTAAAAGCTGAAATGACAACAAGCAATGCAAAACTGGAGAACAGTAGAAATCAGTAGAGTGAGAAAAATAGGCCCTGATGTCCTCCAGCAGCCTAAGCCTATAGCAGCTTAACTACAGAGATAGCTCATGGTAACATGAGCCACTCTAACTGTAAGCTTTGTCAAAAAGGAAAGTTTTAACATTAGTCTTAAAAGTAGACAGGGTGTCTGCCTCACAGACCAAAACTGGGAGTTGGTTCCACAGGAGAGGAGCCTGATAGCTAAAGGATCTGCCTCCCATTCTACTTTTAGAGACTCTAGGAACCACCAGCAGACCTGCAGTCTGAGAGCGAAGTGCTCTGTTAGGAACATACGGGGTAATCAGAGCTCTGATGTATGATGGAGCTTGATTGTTAAGGGCTTTATACGTTAGAAGGAGAATTTTAAATTCTATTCTTGATTTAAGAGGAAGGCAATGAAGGGAAGCTAAATTGGAGAAATATGATCCCTCTTGTTGATTTTCATCAGAACTCTTGCTGCAGCGTTTTGGATCAGCTGAAGGCATTGAACTGCCCATCAGGGGCCCGTAATGGTTTATTAAAGCGGGGGTGTCCAAAGTGCAGCCTGGGGCCAATTTGCAGCCCTTGAAATAATTTTTTGTGCCCCTGACTACACTTAAAGAATGGTATAAATTTGGCCCTCCATCAACATGAGTTGATTAACTTAACTGACACTGGTATTTTTTTAAGTGTTGTTGTATCAAACATTAATTTATTTGTTTATCTATTTTGTTTCTATTTTAAAAGACATTAACATCCAGCTACTTTTTACTCAGAAAGAGACTTGGGCACACATTTATTGAACTTGGCAAAACACAGCAAGGGTTTTCAGAGATTTCTTGTTTTTGGTGACTAAAAATGTCTAGACCAACAAAATTAACCAAACAATTTTGAAAAGTGCACATATTTCTTTTATTACAGCAAATGTCTGAGACCATTTTTCGAGTCTACAACAATTAGTTCTGCCTACTTTATTTTAATGAATGCTACATGTTTAACCTATTAGTGAGCATGAGAAACAGAAAATGAAATCATTCACAGTGAAATTATTTAGCACTTTTAATTGGAAACAAAAATGTTGTGGCCCTTGAGAAATTAAAACTTGGTGACTTTGATCCGTGGTGCAAAATATCTGGATACTGTTGGTTTAAAGTGTCATAAAATAGCTTTGCATTAATGATATATGATGGAGCTTGATTTAATCAATACAGGGTTTTTCAGACTGGAGCTGATTTAAAATGATGAAATCTGGTTTGGATTTGGCCTCAATCTGCACATATAGATAATCTCAAGTTACATTAGATCTGTATGACAGAACTAACTTTGGATGACAATTACATGAGTCACTTCACACGATTTACCCAATTAATAGTGTTTGGAGTAAACTGCTTCTAATTTATTTTATTTTCAATATTTAACTTTAAAACCAGTGGTAATGAGTGCAATATGTTATATCATAAAGTGTAAAATATATTTTGTATGGGAAGGAGTGGACCACAGATATTCCTCGCTGATATCTGAAATCAATTTATCCAGGAATTAAGGATGGAGACTGAGGAAGGGAAACTAATTAACACAGACAAGCTGAAAAGAGATACAAATAAACTATTAAGTCATGGGAAAAGTCTAACAGAGATAATTCCCAGTGCAAAAAGAACATAACACAAACAGAAAAAATAAACCTAAAGGAGTGAACTAGTATGGACATACTGAGAGGTGATAATGAGCACAGAAAGGAACCAGATATGGCAAGAAATCTGGGTTTGGTTCGTTTGGAAGGGACAAAACATTAGCTGCTTTTCCACTACAGGGATTTTCAGCCATTACCTGAAATTTTGAAAGCCCTGCACATTTCAACACAATTTTCATTTCCACACTTTCCCAGATAAAAGGTCCTGATCTGGGGATAACGCCACCAGGGGTTATGGTGGCTATGAGCAACAATGACTGGTGAACCCTCTCTTACAGTGTTCTGACTTTCGCTCATCTGCCATATTTAACAATCGCGTGTTGTTGTTTTCTACTTTATTTCAAATTCATCTCTAAGCCTACTTTTTGTGACTGACAATGGACCAAAGGAGGAAGATGTGCCAGTTGCGCATTCTCAATCGTGTTTTGTTGCTGTTAACGGTATATAACCTGCTGCTCATCTCATGGACAGTCACCACGGTCTAGTTTGCTGGGTAACTCACCTCAGGGCTGTGCACTTTCACCACTTTTATTCATTTTATATGCCGAGTGCCAGAGTCAGACTGAGGGCAGAAGCATCCTAACATTACCCGGGACGCTGTATATTTAGGATTTTTTGCCAGGTGCTGATTTAGCGGATTTAAGAACCAAGCCTCCACCGTGGTCTCCAGTTTCTTTCCATGAACAGGCTGTTGAAACTGTACATTATAAATTTCTTGGCACAGTTATCGACAATCAGATGTAGTCTGTGCATAGGCTCACTGGCGCATGTATTTTTAATCGGTAATTGTACTTTTGCTCTTCTTACCTGGCTGCAAAAGCAGATTTCCCCTAGGGGACAATAAAGCTTATTTTGATCTCAATCTGTCAACACAATCATAAATGTTTTTTTTTTTTTTTTTTTTTTTTCCAGGATGTGGGTACCTGGTGCATTTGTCAACCTGTCCTGTGTAAACGTCCAGCTCTTGTGACGGCCCCCAGGCCAGCAGGGGTCCCTAAGCAGCTGCAAAATCCACTTATACCTCAGGCCCGACCTGAGGTAAAATAAATCTTTTAACAGAACTTCACTTCAGAATCCTGAACTATCCATTTAAACTGGTTTAGAAAATTTAGAGATGGATGGTTTAAAAATGTGCTATGAAACATGCTTGCAAAGTCGTCTATTTCTTTTGCTGTCACATAGATCATAAGCTACAGAGCAGAAGAAACATAAAGTAATTATTACAGAAAGCTACACAGTGTTCAGTTATAACTGGGGTTTTTTTTGCATTAAAATGTATGCATATGTATATGTCAGGAGAGAGTCACTTAATATTACCAAAATGATTTTAAAAAACAAACAGCTTTTGGATAATTCTCCCATTTAAGTAACCTTGCCCCTGCAGTCAATGTCTCGCTCACTAATTCAGTGACTCGGCTGGAGGTCATGGGATTAAATGAGATAAACCCTCTTGAATATTCCAAGAGCGGCGACAGAGCTCCTCTATTCATCAGCCAGTAAAACCAGTGAATAATACATGGGCTTGTCCAGTCTACTCACAGTAAAGCAAGGGCACTTGTGTTAAAGCAAAAAAATAAATAAATAAATGAAACTAAAAAGTATTGCCCTTGTCTAACCAGTTAGGCCTCCCTCAGGCTGATTCCGACAGGTCTATTTGGAACGGTCTTGTTTGACCTCTCTCTGTGTCTTCCCTTGAAGCCATGTGTTCGGACGATCAATCACTTGATAATACACACACACACACCCCTGTTCATTTTTAAATGCATGTACACACAGATTCCTCTTTTGGTCTTTTTCCTGTATCTGCGTGTCCCCGGGCCAGCCCATTCATCCTGTATTGTATTTGTGTCCCGCCCAAACGTGAACTCTGCAGCCTAAAAAAAAAACATGCACCAGTAAAGTCTGGTAAGTATGTAAGCGAATACCAATAAATAAAAAAATAAAAAAAGCCCCTTCATCTCTCTGCCTTGGCACGTGTGGTCTTCCTCAGCGGTGCAGCATTGATCACACTAGAATGACTCTGATTGCAGAGCAGCTCTCGGGGGGAGGAGATGAGATTCATGAATCCAAATGTTTCGTGGGGCGTCGGTGGGTAACGCCGCACCCAGCCGGGGTCTGTTTTTTTTTTTTTTTTCTCTAGTTGAAAGGGTTAGATTGACATACAAACAGAGGTCTGAGTCTGTTCGCTCACAGATCTTTAAATCGGAAGAGGGGGAATTAGCAGAGCGAAAAACGCCTAACCATGGGGGACGCGCAAAATCCTGGCCCCCATCGGGGGGATCCGGTCTCATATTGCGTTGAATACCTTCCCGTAGATGGGTGCAGCAGGTACGGGGTGAGATGATTAAGTGCTAAAGTTGCATTTTCTCCACTGAGCAGGCAGCCCTGAGGCCAGAAAGGCTGCATGATTGCCTCTGTGTGCTACATCACATTGACATGATGGAGAATACTCTCCTGGGGCCCGAAATAATGTACGAGGAAAGTGGGCGAGAGGTGGGGGGAAAAAAAGCCCATCCCAGCCCTTTCTGCCAGGTCCAAAGAATGTTCTCCAAGCGGTGGGATTTGCTGATAGATCTCCCCGTGTCACCGCCTCGACGCTGATGACAGGCAACTTTTTCCGCACACGGTCGCACGCCAACGCCCATCGGGGGAGCGCCTTAATCCGATTCTGCTGCTGGAGCCCCGGAGCTTCCTGCTGGGCGCACAAAACCTCCAGGCTACACGAGGCGCAGCAACACAGTGCGCTGTGCTCAGGCCTGTGAAGAACACCCGCAAGAGGACGATTTAGTTCGATTTTTTTTATTTTTTTTATTTATAAAGTAGGCTGGTCAAACTGGACTAAATGCAGGAGAGTGCATAATTTTCTCCCCAAACTAATTAGCAGGAGGCTATAAAAAGCCAAATTGCATAAAACCAAATCCATCAGCCAGACAAGTGGAACGAACGAGTCAAGCTCACAGTGGGAGGCGGTTCAGCGTTATTTGTTTGTTTTTACAATATGAAGGGCAGACGTTGAGTCGCCCAGTAGCGGCCTACTCAAACTGTCCGTATTATTTATTCGGCATCAAGACTAAATGGTCTTTTGGCTTCCCGTATAATGAATCAACTCAGGAACGGCTCCAGCTGTGACAGCGGATGGCCCAAATAAATGCAGCTAAAAACCTAATGGGTTTTACTGACAAATACACAGTTTGCATTACTTTGTGATGCATTTTATTGCCTTCATCATTTGGTGTTGATCAAAAGATGGCCACAGCACAATAAACAAAAGACAGAATGTCGTAGATCCCCCCCCTTCCCTGCAAAAAATAATAACAAAAATAAAAATATATGGTACCCTGAGTTATGTTTGACTTACAAAGTTAATTCTATAGCTTTTTTCATGTTCAACTCAACAACTTTTTCCCTTCTGTATGCAAAGCAATGCCTTCAACACTTCATGTTATCATTAAAATTCCTATGTGCAGCATTTAGTGAAGCCCTAAAACCAACTTTGAAATTGTTAAGTTATGCAGAGATGTAAATGTTTCAGTTTGCTGGTGAAGATTCTCAGTCATCCAGGTCATGATCGTTCCATAAAAGGTTAAAAAACAAAAGAACTGGACTTTTTTTCCAAAGTTTGAAGACATTTTGCTTCCCATCCAGAAAGCTTTCTCAATTCAAATGTCTGGAGTAGTGTGGAGTTCCAAGCTTTGGGCAATAATATAAAGCTTGGAACTCCACACTACTCCAGACATTTGAACAGAGAAAGCTTTCTGTATGGGAAGCGAAATGTCTTCAAACTTCAGAAAAAAGTCCAGTTGTTTTGTTTTTTTTCCTTTTTTAAGGAATAAATGTTTCACTATTCTTACCATAACTGTAGATTGAAGTAAACAATCTCCCGTTCCCTGGACTGTGCTCCCGAGACAGCCCAAATGTGATGTGTTATGTAGCTGTAACCGAAAACTCTTCCTCTGGCGCTACAGTTGCCCAGACTGCTTTATGATCTGCGACTGAAACCAGAAAAACTTGTACGGCTGGAGCTTCCCCTGAAAACGTCCTTCCACAACTCTGTCGGCAGGTTTGAGCCCTTGTGCCGGGTTTCGTTCGGAAATTAAAGTGCTTTTTTGGGGAACCTCAGACCATCTGTTTAGCTCCTCGGTGGGTGTTGGAGACAAAGAAAGAGTCCCCGGCTCTGTATTTACCGTAGCCTCCTATAGTGAGCTTGTTTGTCTCCTTTAGAGCGGTGGGGTGGAGGAGTCCATAGCTTGCAGCATCTGCAGGCATCTTTCCACAACCCCCAGAGCCATATAATAACCCATTACCTCCATCTCTGACAGAATAACACATTTGGAGAACAATTACACTCCCCTGGCCTCGTATTCCTCATCCGTTCCAACTCGCTTCCTTGTCTTCCTTTGTCTTGCTATTTAAAAAGATGCCAAATGGCTGACGACAGTGTGTGTTTATGTGTAACAGATCACAGATCGGAGACGCAAATATAATTAACTCATAGACGACTTAGCCTTTTAACAGTGAAGTCGTTGTCTTTTCTTGGGATCTAATATTAGGGAAAATATGAACGATGAAAGCAGAGAGCAGCAATTTCTGTGTGTGAGGGTAAGCAGCCATGGAGTATGTCATCTGTTTCTATACGTTCTGTGGATGATATATAAGGCCAGATGGAAAAATCCACCTCTAACTTATTTGTTTGTGGCCTTTCAGTTCTGTGGGATGAAATATTGTAAATGCACACACTGATAATGATAATAAATCTCTCGTTCAGCGTTCCATGACAAGAAGATTCTGTGCAAGACGGCGGGGGGGTGAGCAGAAAGTGGAGATATCAGGCGATGGGTTTCATTGTTTCAAAAAGGGACATCAGGGGGAATGGATAATCAGAAACCAGAGCTATCATCAAATAACACCAGCCCCAGGAAGGCTTTTTTTTTTCTTCTTCTTTGATTCAGCTGCAGCGTAGGCCCAATTTCACAGGCCACACTGTGGCTGAATGGGAAGAAATTGGCAAAAAAATGTGAAATCGATCGCTAAGATTGCGGCTGTACTTTTATTTGTCTCTTCTTCTGTCATTTTACAGTGCTACGCAGCGTTAGAGCACATTTCAAGCCTACACAGCACTGATGATAGAACTGCGAAAAAAAAAGCTGGTACTTTCTGGTTCGAAGCAACCTTTTTGCTGCGTGCTGAAATAGTAAATGGATGATGTGGAGTTAAACATAACGTTGACTGCTGATGGGTTTTTTTTTTTTGCTTCACGCTTGTCTATGCATTTCATACATTTAGCAAAGCGAAGACTTCAAAAACACAGCATTCACCATGTTTAATGGTGTTGCTGTCCTATATTTACAATTGCCAGGGAGAATTTACTCTTCATTTTTGAAGTTTCATGATAAATGTGAGTATTTGAATAATCATGCAAGATACAATTTCAATGAATGTAAAAAAAAAAAAAGCAATTGGTTGCACAAGTTTCTATGTTCTTGTGGAGTTTGTCTAATCCACAGAATGGTAGCGAGGTGCCGAGAAATGACACACTTTTTGTTGTCATCAACCATCTTCTGGTATAATATTTGCTCAATATTTGACAATTGTTAGATTTCATTTAAACTGGTTGGATTCCTCACACAAAATTAAAAAAAAAATCTTCATCTCTTATCTTTAGACGAAAGGTAGTTAGCTGGGATTTTAAAGGACCACCCAGGCACCATGGATCCTATCATGAACGTGAAGCTGCTGGAATAACAGAGGCCCTGTTCAAAAGTGTAAGCAAATAATGAAATGCCTATTCTAAACTCAGCATCTTCCACCTTGACGGAATTTTTTCACCGCTATTATAGACAAGCAATTTCCTTCAACAGAAAAGATTTTTAAAGGAGAACACTGAAGCCATTTGGACAGAAAATTTTTAATATTTTAGTAAAGTGTGTAGTAAAGTTTGGAGGAGTAGACACGAGACTTAACAGTGTATGAAATACAAAGCATTGCTGTGGCAACCTCATGCTGAGGGCCGGTTTTGCTGGCAGTGCGTTGAACAAAGGGAGTGGAGTAAGAGAGAAGGAGTACCTCCTCACTCCTCAGTTTCACCTGATCTCAGCAGCTTGGTGGTTGGAACTTGGAGACAGCTGGACGTTCCGACAGGATGGAGATGGTGATAAAGCAATCATGTTGGACATTTTAAAACTGTGCTTAAAAGATGGGGCAGTGCAGGAAGAGCGACTGGTTATAAATGTTTCTGGGTAAAACTACTCAGCCAGTATTTTGCCATAGCTTAATGACAGCTACAAACAGTTAATAGTTTCCCTGCGACTCCCTAAAGGACATTTATTATTATTACTACAGGGGTATGTTCATGTATGTTAATGTGCCCATATTTTAACAAAGCTTGGATTAGAGAAAGTCCGCAGTAAATAAAAATTCATGCACCAAATTCTTGCTTTTAAAAATCTCTGAAACTATGTCTTGTATCATCAGGTCACTGATAATAAAATAGAATGGTTAGAAGCATTGTAAAACATCCAAAATTAAAATGCCCATGATGAGTTAAACATGAACTTCTCCCAGGTGCTCCAAGTATTTAAACGACCAAACATTCTTTACTTGCATATTCGTCCTGTCTGAATTTATAAGGAGATATATGCAGGGGTCCTATACTAAAACAGATACTTGAAAAGTGTCTAATGTATGTTTACTGGGCAATTAGTTGAGGTAAATGTGCCAAAGTCAGTTTTAGGGTTTAAAGAACTTAAAAGTATATATATATATATATATATATATATATATATATATATATATATATATGCTATATATATATATATATGTAATTAGTCATTTTGTATTTATTTAAAATACATATTAACAAGAAACTGTGTCTCTCTTGTCCCCATTTGGAAGGGGAGCAGCACCGGTCACATCTCTTGACAACAAGCAGCTTGCCCATCAATCTGCTGGACTTCTTCCTCAACAATGTCTTTACATCATCCTGTGTTGAGTCTCTATGGTAACCAACAGCATCCATTACCACTTCGGGGGTTCAGCTCAGATGAGTGACATAGCGTCTGGATGCTCCTTCAACTTAAGGGCTCGTGTGGTGCAACTACTGCCACTCGTATCTGAGTATCCCTTGTTACATATTGCTTTAAACACTTAACATTCAATGGATGCCGTTAGCGCCGTGTTTGAACAATGCCATTGTCAGACAGGCCTTTGTAATTCTCCGACGAACCTATTAATGAATGAATTCTAATTACAAGCAAAAAGTGATTAAATAACAGTGCCTCAGCACCCGGGGATTACACCGCAATCAAAGTGTTCAATAAACAGCAATTAGTCCATTTCTCCTGACAGCCTGAGTTTTGCAGGTGTTGCCGCATGAATGTGAAATGACCCACTGCAGCAAAGTCCCACCTCAGACTGACAATTGAAATAGTGATGAATTATCATCTGCCTCCGCCACCAGGAGCGTAGGGTTGTTCCTGCAGGCTGTGTGGGAAGGAGAGCCTGACATGTGCAATCTAGACAATAACATTAATTTTAGATGCATTGATCCAGTCTAACTTTGTTGGCAGATGAACAACTCTGACAAAAGTTCCTTTAGATGGACAGAACTTGTGTTGTTTTTTTTTTTCTTTCAGAACAAAACAGGCCACTCAGTGTTGGAAATCTTTATGTTACACAGAGAGTTGTAGTGTTTAAAACAGGAGCCATCACTCTGACCACAAGTCATTACACAAAGCCACGGCTTGCAAAATGGGTGTCCATCCATCTCTCCTGCCGCACCCAGCAGTCCACCTATATGTACCGTCACTCCCCACCTTCTCCATTCGAATTAGCCTATCACATCACGGGAAGGAAAAAGAAATCAAAGCCGATCAAACAGCAGATTGACATTCATCAATAATGAAATATAGTGTAAATATATCATTTATAGACATAAAATCTGCAAATCATTTCATGCCTCTTTTTATTTCAATTTCTACACTCACATGCCCTCCCCATGGTCAACCAATCAAATTCTTGCTCTTGCCTGCTCACATCCTGTAAAACAGCACCACAAGATGGCTGCCATGGCAGACACACCCACTTGGTGATGCCTGGCCCGAGGGACTCAAACCAAACACCCCACCGGTACACAGACGCACAACGAAACGTTCAGCGACCAGTTTACAAAGTTTGTGAACCATCACAGAGTAGTTCAAAGAAGAACATGGTGATTCCTAACACTTTATGTCAAAATTCGATTATTTGATGTATTTTACAGAGTAAATGCATTTTGATTATATCTTCAACGCTGAATCGTCCTCAAGTGCAGAGCTGGCGACCCGTACAGGGTGCACACAGTGTGGATGAGATTCGTTAAGAAAAACAAGTCAACGGGAAGGATTTATCCTCACTCACAAGAACACGAAAGCCCTTCAATTGGAAACACATTTTGCCCCAGAATTATAAAACAAATACAATCTTAGTTTAAAAGGAAGGAACAACCCAAACTTGATTAAAGAGGACTCAACTCAACTGTTAGCAGACCTATAGAGTTTGAGTGGCTGACCGCTAGGGCGATTTTAGTAATGCTTTACATTTAAGAGTACAACAGACTAATTATTTGGAGAAAAACGACACCTCCACAATCACTGCATGGATCGCTAATATAAGGTAGGCTGTTTTCTTAAGGTGTTTAGAGGAATGCGAGGCATACTACTGCACATCACAGTGACAGTGTTGAGTTGGAATTGGAGCAGAATGAATGTCCTGAATAGTGAAGTGAGAGGCAACACTGTGGTAAGCATGGAGAAGCTGTCTGAGGCCTTCAACAATAGGATTTTAGCAGCTTATGAGTCTAAACAAATTTTAAATCAGCAAATCCACTGTCCATAAAACAATCTACAGGGGCAGCCAGGCCAGTCAATCGCCTCCCTTTACACCCAGGCCCAGGCAAGTTCAACCTGAATGCGATTGCGGACCGTAAAAGAGTTCTCAAAAAACTCTTCGATTTCAACACAGGCCACACAGAAGGCTATACTGCTGATTTGAAAGAGAATGGATTTCAAACAAAGGGGGTTAGATTAGCTTTCAGGGGGGGTAGGGTGTCTTAACTTTTTCATAGCTATAAAACCTTATTGTTATTTTTTTTTGTTTAGTAAAAGTAAAATAAGGACAATGTTAGGTGTTTCTCTATATAAAGGACTGCATGTACTGGAGTCCGCTGCAGGTAAAGTAAACTTGGCCAAAGCTTAAACCGCTAGAACAATGATGTTAGCAAAGTAAAAGCAAACGATCAAAGATAACTTTGCAGGGCTAAACGATTATTTCTATAATGTAGGATTGTGTCTGATGTCTTAAAACTGGGTACATAATAATAATAATAATAATAATAATAATAATAATAATAATAATAATAATAATAATAATAAATAGAATAATAAAAATAATAATAATAATAATAATAATAATAATAATAATATCTCCCTTTCTGCATAAATATGACTGAAAACTATTTTTGATCTTCACAAAAAGTCTTAAAAGTGAGCTGAAATTGTACCTGCTCTGTTGGGAATATAACATACATTAGTGGGAGAAAAAGCATGTGGGCATCTTCAGCTTAATATTGGGGTGACTAATTCTGTGCAGCTACATATTTTCAGTACTTTAATCAGCAGTTCACATTGGAATAGAGGATATTTTGATAGAGTAGAGGCTTCTAGTTTGTTTCTTCCCATATTAACTCAGCATTTTAGGTACATTCATAACATTCAGATAATTACTGCGGTGACATTTATTTGCTGACTTCAGAACACTCCTTTTTATTTTTTCACATCATTAAAAACGATTATCTGTGGTTACTGAGGCTGCTTCAATGCATTTTTTAAATTAATGAAAGAAGCAATTATGAAGACTGTCGCCTACCTAAATACTGCTTAAGCAAGGCAAGTGTAATACCCATACTGATGATGGCCATGGTTGAAATTATTCTTCGGTGCTGTCATCTCTAAATCTTGTTAATGATCCTTCTTTATTATCTCGGTATAAAGAAGCTTATGATAATGAGTTTTTTATTCAAAGGAAGAAAACAAACGGTGGGGGATAGACTAATACGGATCTGTAAATCCGGAGTGCTATGGCAGTATGTGCTGGTACCAGTGGACAGATATTAGATGGAACTGTCAGATGGCAAACAGAGAATGCTGGTTACGTTGGCATCAGGATTTAGAAGAGGGCTTTTAGCTGCAATATATATTTTTCATTCAGCTGAAAGAAAATACAGCTCTCAGATAATACCGTTTAGGATTACAGGGTGTACATGATCTGCAACAATAGCCCATAGTGCTTCCTGGTGTAACGTGTTCCCCAGCAATATAAAAGAAAACGCGATTCCTCAGGCTAAGCCATCTTCTGCCGTTGCTCTGTGGTCCGGTTCTGATACTCGTTATTGGCGCTAGTAGTGGACCAGGACCCACATTGGCTCCCTGACACGTCTGCAGTCATGCTGCTCGTGGCACAACAAACGGCAAAGCATTGTGTTTTTCTGTCAGAACCAGTCATCTTGGGCTGCAGCACCATGTGTGCTGGCTCAAACCACGCCGGCTGGCCTTCACACCAATTCGTGTGCATCGGAACTCAGATCTTCCAAAGACATCACACCCAACTTAACAAGTCTTGCAGGTCAGGAAACCAGTGGCATTTGCTCCACATTCTGTGCTCAGTTATTCAGTAAGAAAGATGTTCACAAACAGATGTGCCTGATTACTGCAAAGAAACACTAGGGGAAATACCGAATTTAATACCAATTAATGAAATTTATTAAAGTGATTTTTCTGACTCTCTTGAAATCCTCAGATTGTTGATAGAAAAATGTCAACCTTTGCTCTCCACATGCACCAATGAGCCTTCGGCACCCAGTCATCTGTTCACCACTGATTCTTCATTGGACCACTGCAGAAGAGCTAATGCTCGAAGATGCTTTGACCAAGTCACATAGCCATCAAAATTTGGCTCTTGTCAAACCCTCTCAAATCCTGAAGTTGTCCAGTCATTTTTCTTTCTAACAATTTCAGGGACAAGACATTCACTCAGTGCCTAAAGTTTCCCACCACACTTTACAGCACTTGGAACTGTCTTGTTACTGAAATGTGTTATACAAATAAAACTTACCTTGCCTTACAGATGCTGTGATGATGAGATATTATATTATTCTATTCAGTGGTCGTAATGTTTTGTCTGATATAAGAATGTGGTGGTTAAAAAAATAAAAATCCTTTGTATCTTCCAATTAAACCACCCTGTGACATCCCAGATGAAACAATGACTTATAATGTAATAATGAAAACACAAACGATGCAACGTTGCAATAAATATCTGTTTTTCCATTTTACAGGACTGTTTTTTACTTTAGTCCTGAAAATTAATCAAGTGTAGCGCTTTCAAAATTCAGTAAACCACATAATTTTCCTCTTTTCTTGGCCCTATTTCCTTCTAGTTTAAAAGAAACAAATGTAAACACACCGATTGGATTTGTGGCTGTTTAAAGTACAACTAATTATGCCATATTGTAAAACAAGTATTGCTATTTTAATGGCAAAGTTTGCTCCCCTCTCTGGAGGACTTTGCACGCACCTGTTAATGAGCCTCAGCTCTGATTTGCAGGGAGAGTCTCATGTTTAATTCCACGCCAGAGGAAAACGTAGCCACTCACCTTCAACTTTTCTCCCCTTTGTATGAGACAAACTGGATCTGATTGGCTGTCAGCTGAGAGACCCGCGCTGCGATTGGCTGCTCCTTGTTTCCGTGGCTGGGATGTGAAGTCCCTGACGTTTGTCGGGGCTGCTCTGAGACAGACTGGGGAGAATGGCTGCCAGTGGAGGTTAGCGAAGTCTTCATTGTTTTCTCCTCTAACCCCGTTGAAATTACGCTTTTTAAAGTTGCAGCCTGCGCGTTGGACCCCTTGCCGAGCACGGCCCGTTGGTCGAGCTGAAAGTCGTGACATGTTGCGTTACTCGCGGGAGGAAGTCACGCTTCTTTAGGACTCCTCTACAGTTGTTTTGTCGTTCGCCTGGCTAAGGTGGCTAGCGTTAGCCGCGCGGCTAACTTTCGGCCGGTTAGCTAGCTGCCTACAGCTGATTGTGTAAACACTTGTTTGTGACAAGAGACTGGCGCTGACCGAGTACCGTTCATTGATTTTTACGAACACGTTCATTTAGACGGTATCGTTTCTTCAAGTTTTGTGTATTAAAACGTGGTGTGTTGCCACCAGAGAGACTTTTTTTATGCCCCTTGCTGCTCGCAATTTTGTGTCAAAGAAAGCTTGCTAACATTAGCTCTCTGCCTGTGCGCTGCTAAAAGTTGAGCTTACACGTCTACTAACCTAAATGGCAGCTTAGCTGGTCTTTTATGAGGACCACGTTGCGCTACTCGGTCCCAGGCTTAAGTCCCCCGATGCCTTTGGAGTTTGTCTTTACTCTTTATTTTTATTTTTTTTCCGCTGCTGAGACAATCCTAGCAGACGTCGGGCATTCGAGGTGTTAGCAAACTAGCTACCACCTGGCGAGACAGTAGTTTCTATTCATCCATTGCCAGCCTTTGTCCTGTCAAGGAGTTGGTGTTGCTCAACACGAGGTGTGTGTCGAGGAGTGCTGGCGCAGGTCTTGCTAAGACAGCAGAGCTGCGGGGAGAAAGTCTAAAAGTCGGGATGCCACTCATAAGGCTGGGGGACACATGTAATAATAGACATGTTGCGATTTGCAGTTTCTATTTTAGGGCAACGCCACAGAATTAACTTGGTTACGTGCTCGTATATCCCGATTTTTTGGGCCTCGGTCCGACGTTGGAAACGAACCCGAGACGAGTTTTAGAGCTTGCAATAATCCTAAAAAGTGCACAGAGTTAACTTTCAGTCCACTGACGCTATAGCTCCTGACTTTGATTGTTTTAATATTTGTTTGTGTCTGATTCTAACGTTAAAGTAGAAGGAAACCCAGAAAACACCTGCTTATAAAAAAAATGAAACTTTTAAACATCCCCCAGTGTGTTAGCCATAAATAAAAAAATAAAATAAAGAAAATGGTGCACACATTTGAGAAGTTGTTGTGCAGCCTTGGTGTCAACTAGTTGGAACGCTCCCCTAAAAAAAAAAAAATAATTGGAAAGAAATTTAAGCAATGATGCGCAACTTTTTTTTTATTTATGTACACATTTAATTCAGTAATTAACTATTCAGTATTTTTTTTAATAATGGTGAGATTTTAATATGGGCGAAGGATGAAATGTATCACCCTGTGAAATCAGAAATGTCTCTAATTGGCCAAATTTGTCTTTCTGGTAAGCGGGATGATAATATTTGAACCTCAAACATGGCAGTCGGAGGACTATGCACTTTACAGCGAGACTTAACTCTAACATCAGTACTAGCTTATTTAAAAAGGCCGTTGCAACGGCGTTCCGGAAAATCTGAGCCGTTTTGAAGCCGTGTCTTCTTAAATCCTTGGTACATCTTTAAGCAGCTCGTGCTGAAACATAATTGTACAGACGCGACACGTAGCTTCACTTTAAAGTGAATGATGTGTGTTTGTGTTGAATCTGGAGGATTTCTTTTCAGACTGAGGCATTTTGCTTAAACACAACTGAATTATTACCTTTGACTTTTACATTCTTTTTAAATTAGTCTTAAATTAGTTTTAGGTGCGCCAGTACAAATTCGTCTTAGAAATCCCAGTGTTTTCTGGGTGAAAGTAAGATCTAAAAGAGATGGCTGCGTGGTCTTCATCTCTAATCTGGGAACGTAACCTGAGCAGGCTGGGCGTCCCGCATAAATTATCCCAGTAAAGCAGTTTTGTGCAACTAGAAAGTCAGAACCCAGGCTGCCGTTAGCGCTAATCCGGCTTTGTTGCAAAACCCCCAGGTGTTTGATTATGTTGACTGTTATTTCTAAAGGTGAAATGATTTTTCTCTCTTTGCATCACTGTTTTTAGAGGTAGGCAAGCTGTTACAAGTACAGAATGGGACACCTCCAGCTACCAACTACAGCGGGGTAGATGCTGTGCACGCCTGCCACATCCTTCAGCAGCTCAAAGCCTTGTACGATGAAGCACAACTCACGGATATCGTCGTAGAAGTGGACCACGGCAAGACGTTCTCGTGTCACCGGAACGTTCTCGCAGCCATCAGCCCGTACTTTAGGTACAAAACGTCTCGACGCCAATTGTTCTCACTGCGAACGGTACCAGGGCGCCAGAATGAAGTGTGTTTGCTTCCTCGTCTAACCCGTAGGTCCATGTTCACCAGCGGCCTTACGGAGAGCAGCCAGCGTGAGGTCCGGATTGTGGGCGTGGAATCAGAATCCATGCACCTCGTCCTTGACTATGCCTACACCTCCAGAGTGGTGCTCTCAGAGTCCAACGTCCAGGCCCTGTTCACCGCTGCCAGCATTTTCCAGATCCCCGCTCTGCAGGATCAGTGCGCCCAGTTTATGATCAGCCGACTTGACCCCCAGAACTGTATAGGGGTCTTCATGTTCGCAGACGCCTATGGACACCAGGAGCTGAGGGAACGCTCACAGGATTACATCCGCAAGAAGGTCGGTTGAACGTTTTTGGATGCTTAAGCTGCTTGATTCTGTAAAATGTGTTTGAGGGCACGCTTAAATATTTTGTCTTTTTGTTTGGCAGTTCCTGTGTGTTTCGCAGGAGCAGGAGTTCCTCCAGATGACCAAGGAGCAGCTGGTCAGTATTCTCAACAGCGATGACCTAAACGTGGAGAAGGAGGAGCACGTCTACGAGAGCATCGTCCGCTGGCTCGAGCACGACCGGCACGGCCGCGAAGCCGACCTCGCCGAGGTTTTTTCCCAGTGCATCCGTCTGCCCTTGCTGGATGAGGCCTTTCTCAGTCGGATACCCGCCCCTTTCGCCGGCGCCCTGTCGCTGTCCAGAGACCCCGCCGAGGCAAAAGCGCGTCTCGCCGGCACGAACGGCTGTCCGCAGCGTCTGGGCATGACCGCCTCCGAGATGGTGATCTGCTTCGACGCAGCTCACAAACACTCAGGTAAGAAGCAGACTGTGCCTTGCCTGGACACGGCCAACGGGAGGGTGTTCAAGCTCTGCAAGCCGCCCAATGACCTCAGAGAGGTCGGCATCTTGGTGTCGCCGGAGAACGACATCTACATCGCCGGCGGCTATCGGCCGAGCAACAGCGAGGTTTGCATCGACCACCGAGCAGAGAGCGACTTCTGGCAGTACGAGCATGCGGGAAACCGGTGGCTCCCGCGCGCGCCGCTGCTGCGGGCGAGGATCGGCTGCAGGCTGGTGCACTGCTGCGGGAAACTTTATGCACTGGGAGGCAGAGTTTACGAAGGGGACGGCCGGAACGCATTAAAGTCGGTAGAGTGTTACGATGCCAGAGATAATTGTTGGACAGCAGTCAGCCCTATGCCAGTTGCCATGGAGTTTCACAGCGCTGTGGAATACAAAGACCGCATCTACGTCCTCCAAGGTGAGTTTATATTGTTAACGAAAAATCCTAAAATTCTTGTGTACACAACTTGGTTATTACATTTTATTTTTTGTCATCTTCAGGCGAATATTTCTTCTGCTACGACCCCCGTAAGGACTACTGGAGTCATCTAGCCCCGATGAGCGTCCCTCGGAGTCAAGGCCTGGCCGCCCTGTACAAGAACTGCCTCTACTACATCGCTGGAATCTGCCGGAACCACCAGCGCACCTTCACAGTGGAGGTCTACGACATAGAGAGCAACACGTGGAGCCGAAAGGGAGACCTGCCCTTTGACCAAGCCACGAGCCCATACATCAAGGCCATGTTGCTGCAGGGGAAGCTGCACCTGTTCGTCCGTGCCACACAGGTCATGGTGGAGGAGCACGTGTTTCGCACCAGCCGCAAGAACTCCCTTTACCAGTACGACGACGAGGCAGACGCCTGGCCCAAAGTCTACGAGACCCCCGACCGTCTTTGGGATCTGGGCCGCCATTTTGAATGTGTGGTGGCCAAACTTTACCCCCAGTGTCTACAGAAAGTGCTTTGAGCAGAAATGATGTGAACCCAATCTTATCAGGCGGGGGGGTTGTTGTTGACGGTCCCGCCCGCCCGCCCGCCTGCCTTGTGCCTGGTGTTACCGTGGGTTTTACACCATGCGGACCATTTTTTCTGTTGAGTCTTAAGTTGTTAAAACTTTGGTTTAACATGATCAAAATGGGGGTGCTTTTAAAGATTGCAGTATTTTTTTTCGTTTTTTTTGTTTTTTTTGTTTTTCTAGCCAGCACCAACTACACACACTGAAGCATGTTTCACAAAACGCTACAATGAATCATAAGTGCAATTATCCTTTTTTCGCTTGTTGTTGAGCCATGTTTTTCTGTTGTTGTTTGAAATGCATAAAAGGTATTGATTTTATTTTTCTCCTAATGTTAGGCATGCTGATGAGGGTGCTGATAAGATGAAACGCCCTTCTAGAGATAAGGATGCTATGTGTCACTATAAAGTGAAAAATTCTCTCTATATAAATAACTATATAAACTAAATTCATACGGGTAAGGTGAGTACCATGGCTCATTAGTAGGTCGCTAACTCTGAGGTTTTTGTTTTCGCTGTCCATGCCTCTCTTTAGCTTATTTTTTTTTTTTTAGAAACGTAGTTTTATTGTAAAGCGTGTTTGTGTTTTTACGTTCTTAGTGTTTGAAAATTCAAAAGCAAGTTTTAGTTCGTAGGCATGGGCCTCTACGGTAACCTGCAGTGAAAATAGTTTCACAGTATCACAATATTGACACAAAAATTTAAAACAAAAAAATCTCTAAAATCAAATTAAGTTTATTTAAAGTGGATAAATCTATTCTACTGCTGCAAAAATATATTTAATTCTGTTACAATGTTATCTGGACCATATGTTTATAGTCTGGTTTTGGTTACAGACTTCAACCCAAATATAAAATATCCTCTATATTTAGTAGATCACAAGTGCTTTTTGTGCAGAATATTGAACCTTTTTGTTATTCTGCTCATTATAGACTAACGCTCTATATTAGCTGACTAATTACTGTATTTTAAAGACTATAAGTGGCTCCGGGAATATACATCGCATCGGTCAAATGTCATTTAGAAAGAAAAAAAAACATGTTGCACCAGACTATACGCGTTTATTTAGACATTTGACATAATTCAAGACTAAAAACTGACGTTTAATCTAGTAAACCAATTTATTAAACTACACAGCTGCATCCACAACCGGCTGAATAAGCTGGAGCATACCTGGGAGCATAAATGGGGTAAATAAGCAGCTCCAACCAGTAAGGTTTTATCCAGCCCTTTCAGTGTAACATACCACACGGATATTTCAGAGCCCAGTAACAGGGTTCTGTCCTGCCAGCTGCACGCAACGCTCCACTGCGTGAATGCACACTGAAATAGTTAAACGGCATACAAATGTGTTCAGTCTTTTCCATAGCTTGGCCGCAGGATCGGCCAAACTATGGAAAAAAATAAACGTTCTACTTATAGTCTGAAAAATACCGTAGGCTACCTGCTCTGCTAAGGTGATACAGCTGCTACAGACGTGCTTCTTAGTTCGCTCCCTAGTTTTTAAGCAGGTAGCTAAAGGAAAACACACAGCAGCATCGAACAAGCGGCAGGAAAATGAGCAATTATTTCCCATCAATCAAGTCGCAGCACCAGGCGATACTTTAAACATTTTCTGCTCAGGTGCATGGACACTTCCCGATAAAACTGTCCGATGCCCGGGTCCAGTAATCTGCTGTCTCTGAGGGTTAAAGTTGCCAATTGATGCAAGGCGTCTGCTGAAATCCTTGTTTCAGCTGGCTAAAAGGCAGTGCACAGCAACAGGTGGGGGAGGGGTGCTGCTGCGTGGCTCTGCTACATGCCTGGGTGTACACCTCAGAGATGTTACTCAGAGGACTTACAGATGTAAGCATAAGCCTTCCTTGAACCCGGCGCTTTTTAAAGCCTTGTTATACCAGTAGCCGGCCCATGCCTAGATCGCTTTATGACCCCCCCCCCCCCCCCCCTTTCTTCACAAGCGTTGGAGCTAAACTCTTTCTGTGGTCCCAATAGGCCGTGGCTCGCGCTTCCCACTTTGTTGAGTTGGCTTCTGTTGTTTTTCATATGCAAAGATGTTTTAAGTGAAGTCTTAAGCGTATTCACTCTCCACATTGGAGAAATAAGGACAGAGTCAAATTTTGTGCTAACACTAAGTGGCAAGTTCCTACCAACTAACAGGTTACCTCAGATTTATTTGACTTGGAGTAAAGGGATGTTTTCAGGCCTTCTGTTTTTTTGTTTGTTTTGTTTTTTAAACAGAGCAGCTGTGTAAAAAAGCTCCGTTTGGCATCAGGACGTCAGGTCGGCTGTTGGCCTCGTGTTGTAATTTTGTAGAAGGTTGACAGAATGCCATAAAAAAAAACAAAAAACATTTGAGGTGTCGATAATAGTTGTCGTGGACATTTGAAACTAATTTTGTGGTAGCAATAAATCAAGGAACTGTGATTAGGCTTTATTATCCTGTATTACCGTAGTGCATTAATGTTTTCGTTTTGCTTGTCTCTGCTCGTGGAAGAAAAGGAAAAAAAAAAAATTGGTAGTAACTAGTACCAGTACTTGTTTGGCTGTCGCTTGGGTGCGGACTTGGACTGACGTGTAATTTGGTGCAAGATTATGTGTGATGCCAATGTGCCTGTGGCTAAAAGGAAGAAAAAAAAAAGGGGGGGGGGCATCAGAATCAAAAACCCACATCTCCTCATGAAGAACATCTGGAACGTCAGCTCGCCATTGCACTGAGTTACTGTTCACCTCGGCTGCAAACGTTACGGAGCAGCCTCTCAAACGAGACCCTGGGTCTGGAGTTTTGGGCCGTCTCGCTTGACGGCCACGGATCCTCGTCGTTTCTCGCCATCACTCGGGCACGAACCGTTGGTGCTGCTTTTTTTTAGACAATCTCGTGTAAAAAGAAACCCACAATCGACTGGTCCTCCCCGTCAAAACCAATTTGATCTTCAGCCTTCAGTTTTCTCATGCAGGTCTTATTTTTGTTTTATTTTTTTATTTTTTTTGTGTGTGTGTGTGTGTCTCATCTCTGCACTGCATGTGTTTGACCTAACCAGAGAGAGAGTGCCCCTTTATTTTCTAAAAAAAGAGAAGAAAAAAAAGGCTTCGGTAAATATATAGATATATAGCAATCAACAAGGTTTACATGGAAATAAATCTTTAACGAGTCACATCCAGCAAGGACTTGAAGATATATTTACTTCTCTGAGAGAAGATCCGCTGTTTGGAAGACTTTAAGCTGATCCTAATCGCAACCGCTCGAACAATAACCTCCGAAAGACACTCCTCACAAGTGATCTGTGGTCCGAGCTTCACCACCACGGCTCCAGAAGGCCGCATTCGAGAACCAGGAACGGAGAACTCTCAGGATTTCTACTGATACACAGTACTGTATTTAATTTTTATGTTTTTTTTTTTTGTTTTTTTTTTTTTTTTTGTGATGTGTAATATGCTGTACTATAGGTTTGCCGTACTTGCACAGTTTTCTAAACTTCTATTCAATTTCTTTTATAACTTGAAAAAAAAAATAGATGTGATTTCCTTTTTTTTTCTTCCTCGTCTCAAGTGGCTGTTTTATTTTTTTTTCTCTTATGTGATTATCTAATTTGTTGTTGTAGCGTAATCCCTTTATGCGAAAAAAAAAAAAATGACCCCACCTTCCCGCCGTAGAATAAGTTTTTGTGTAATGATTTTAAACAGCAGTCATGCCATACATACAGCCAGCTAAAGCAGACCGCTTTGTGTGTTGTCATAAACGACTCGTTCAGATCAGCTATTCATTGGTGCTATTCCATTGTTTTCATTTCTTTCTTTTTCCCCTTTTACTTTACTTTTTTTTTGTCTTTTTTGGGGGGTTTCAGGTTAAAGTGGTTGTTGAGCTCAACTGTGAACTTCACTTTGCACATAATTGAAAAAAAAAGTAATAAAAAAAAGGATGAAGATCGGAGTTTTATTTCTTTCGCTCCTGTTAGCCTGTATTGAGTGGGTCAGGAGGGGATCTGGGCTACTACCAGCGCAACATGTGACCTGGCGTCCAATGGAGAAGGCGGCTGCGTAAACTTGGCTCTTTTGTTCCACCGGGGCGCACAGACAAGGCTCCACGCGCGTCCACTGGAAGGTAAGGCAAACGAACGCGATCGCGGGGTTGTTAGAAGACAGCTGGCGGGGATCCACGCCACGCTTTGTTCCGAGGGGGTTCGATCACAGCCCACGTGGGGAACAACAGCCGCGTGTTCCGACTCTTAAAAGGAGCTTTTGAAAGTTGGTCAGCGCCATCATTTCACGGCCGCGGACCTGTACCTGTGTTATAAACGTGTCGCGAAGCATCGGCGGCGGAGTTGTTTTATCTCTGGCTGTAGTTTACTCCTTGGCGTAAAGATGACGCAATATCTGATGTTTTCTGTCTGCAACCGAAGCTGTAAGTTTTCATTTTTAGGCGGAACTTGTCAGCCATTAAAATTTAAATCAGCTCTACCTATGGCACTACAGCGTTCTCATTACTGGTTTGTTGACGTTACAACCGCAAATGGCTGAATTTAGTTTGGAAAAGTTTTGACGATGCGTGCTTTTTAGTTAAAACTTGTCTGAGTTGGTGTGTTCAGCCCGTTTACTCTGATCCCCTCCCTAAATAAAATAAAACCCTTTGCATTCAGAAATCTCCAAAATAGTAAATGGAATAGCCTATACTTTTGTTTAATTTAACCTCTTTATAAATGCAGCTGTTCTATGAAGGCCTCAGGGGCTTGCTTGAGAACATTATTTCAATTTATTCACGTTTCGTTTCAAATCAGAAGGCAATCAACAAGCAAGAAAAAGCAAAAACCCATCAGATTTTACTGAAATATATAGTCAATCCAATCACAGATTCATTGTCAAATATAATTTTTTATACTAGGCATAAAACAATAGATTGTATGGAGTCACTGATTGCATCATGCTGTTATCTTTGCTGCAATCCCTCACACTGAACACGCATGCGGGGAAAGTGGGAAGGAAAACTCCCTTTTAACAGAGAAACCTCCCGCAGAGATGTGTTCAGTTTGAGCATCTGCTCTGAATGAGGGTTAACAAGTTTAATGAACGAATAGGATCGCAAAGACCAAGCAACTCAGCACACAGGTTAGGGATATACATTTGGAGAACCTTAAAGCAGGGTTAAGTTCTAAAACAATATATTAAGCTTTGTACATTTCACATAGCGTTGTTTCATCCTAAAATGGAAAATGTATGGCAGAACTGCAAACGATGCAAGTGATTGTTAACATAAGACAGCTGGGCGACAAAAGCTTTAATCAGAGAAGCAGCCTAGATAGCCACATACAGTACATCTGGAGGGGCTGCAGAGAGCCGCAGCTCAAGTGGGAGAATCTGTTTACAGGAGAACTATTAGATTTTCAGTCAATAAATCTGGCCTCTATGGAAGAACAGTAAGAAGAAAAACCACTTTTCCTGTTTAAACGTTGCTACCATGTGGGTGACGCAGCAACGATACCAAAGAAGGCGCTCTGGTGAGATGGGACCATCCTGGTACTTGCTGTCTAAAGTGCAAAAAATTATATGTGGTAGGAAAATGAACATGTTGGTGGCAGCATCATGCTGTGGGAAGGCTGTCTCTCAGTTGAGGCAGAGACGGTGGTTACTTCACTCTTAAATAAATGCTGCTTGACCCTGTTTTCCACCGGCTCGGTTTGGCCGGTCTGCACTCGGCGTCGCCTGCTTGCGAGCATTTGAGCAACATCTTCTCTCAGGTTGGAGCCCGGGTTTCTCCGGCCCTGCTCAGGAGCAGGGTCAAACTGAGCGGACTGGAGCGGAGCTTTGATGTGAACGAGCTGCTTTTAAGTGAGGGGAAGAGAAAGGAGAAGGTTTTTCTCTGAGGAAGTAAAGGAAAAACGAAAGACTGAGGACATTAATATTAAGGACCACCATGAACGGAGTAGGCCAAACCGAAATATAATTTTACTATTTATAAACCACGAACCGCGCCTGAAGGAAGAAAAGAAAAGAGAAAGGACACTTGGGCTTTCTATGTGCAGATGCGCTGCATCGGATCTGCAGATTTACTGAGACTTTTTCTCATTTTACACACACTGAAAGCTAAGAAATCTTGTCTCTAATGCGTGTTTGGTTTAAAAATGTGTTTATAGCTACTGATTCAACCTGTACGTGCCATAGATGGCAGCGCAGCGGCCTGCCTCTGCTCGCTCCTCTGACCAAAGATCACTCAGTGCGAATACGCAATTTCCAACCTATAAAAATAATTTCACTGCGGTCAAAAGTCCGCGGTCAAAAACATCCTCATAAACCTCAGAGTTTTAACTTTTGCCTGCAAGTACCATGTTGGTCCCAAAACCTTGGAGCAGGTCAGTCTCATTTCCTCTCTCCGCTTCTGTCTCTCTTTATCCACTAGATGTCAAGACAATCTTGCATATACAATAATAAAAAACATTTGTGTTTCTTTGTTTTTATGGATGCTTTTATTTATGATGATTTATTTACTTTTCTATTCTTTACCATGCTTGCTGAATTCTTTAAAATGTTAATTTCACAAACAAGATGTGGGACGGGTGTTAAATGCCACATCTCCAGGTGGTGTTCTACTCTCCCAGGCCTATCTAGGCCGGTGTAAAAACAACCTGTTCCGATTAAAGCTGAGCGGGGCGGGGCCGAGTAAGGACACGGGGCTTTTGTGTCACTCTATCAAATAAAATCCCAATAAAATACACTTGCACTGTGAACTCGGTTGCTAAACACATACTCAAAAGCCATTTAGTACAACACAAACCAGCACATCTGACAGCATCTTTCTAAGTACATTATTTAACTCAGAATAGCACATGTTTCATGTTTCTCTGTGGAGGATCCGTATTCTCACCATAAGTAAAAATGTTAATGACTGTCACAGCAGTTGGTTGTTTAGCTTATCAATATTCATGCATCCTAGTGACAAATGCTCGACTTGTTCTTTTTAAATCATCCACTTTAAAAGTAGGCCATATTCTCTGATAGATGATAAATGTTTCTTTGAAAACTCATTCATGTCATACACTCTGGACAGAAAGATGCCTCCTGCACCGGCAGATGTGTCGGGTCCCAAACCCCTGGACGGGGGATGGGGCTGGATGGTGGTGTTCGGCGCCCATATTTCCATTGGATTCGCATATTCCACTCCCAAAGCCCTGTCCATTTTCTTCAAGGAGATCCAGGAAGACCTGGGGGCCAGCTACAGTGAAATAGCCTGGATTTCCTCCATCATGCTGGCTGTGATGTACGCAGGCGGTGAGTTTTTATTATGTTGACTTGTTCAAACGGAAAAAGTTATTAACAGCTATCAGGATCTTCTGTTGTCAACAAGCAAGTTTAATGAAGCTAATCGTGGGAGACGGGTTATAATGAACTCGCTATCTAGTCTGTTTAGATGTACCCACACGGATGTGAGGCAGGATTATGGGTTTTAAAGGTAATGGGGCATAAAACAGGCAATATTTGATATAAGCTGGTGTTTGATGGACACACTTCTGCAAAAAAGGTTTTAAATGGGTATATTGTAAACTGTTCTATGAGGTCTGAACAATTAAGTTCTATCACTGGGTTCAAATGATCTCGTACAAATTTCTGTTGTTCAATAGTGTGATTCTTATCAGCTGACTTTCACTTATAGAGCCGCTACATCTACAAACCACAAATGCAATGAGCCCTAACAAAGAAACATGTGTCCTCAAACCTGTGATCCATCACAAGTTCTAGTCAGCATCTTTAAATCAGTATTTTTTTTTTACACACAAATAACTTGCAGTGGTTAAAGCCAACAGTTTGTATACTAACCAAGTTTTTTCCATGTTGAACTGTAAAGAATCCTGTAGCGTTGTGAAACCTAGTTACATTATATTAAATTACAAATCAGTGTCATAACCTCCAAAAATCCCACAATCTGATAATCTAGCCAACTAATCCAGAGGGTAAATTATTTGCCTCTCATGTGCGGTTAATATTTGTCTTATATCATGAAGAGGACGTTCTCTGAGAATCCAAATTAAAGGTTATGACACAATTTATGGGTTTAACCTCCCTTCAATCTAAGACAAGGTGATTAAAAAAAACAAAAACAAGGCAAGCCCAAAGTTTCAGAGCGGCCAGTATCGCCCCGTCAGCAGTAGGGCGCCGAATGACGCCTTACTTTGATACAAACTTGCTGCTGTCTACCTCTCTTTTTGAATACGGGTTGGTTTCATCATATCTTCAGTTCCACACCTGCTAATGATGTCTACGTTTCTCTTGAAATAAACGGCAGATTTTTGGATGTCTGAGGGCTCCTCCTTTGGACTCGGAACTTAATGATGTGATTTAAAAAAAATAAATACATTAAAGAAGGCTCATTTCTAAGATGTGAAAAAACAAAAGAACAAACGGAAGTTCCTACAGAAAGTCCGGTTCAGTCCCTCAGCAGCTAAAGCTCACGGGAGAAGAGCCGTCATGAGGGACTGATCAGCCAATCAAAGAAGTGTGTGTTGGTGCAGCTATAACACTGGGTTAATGGGCCGAGAATTTTTCATTACTAAGTTTTGGTTTTCATTTATGACATCTTGGAGTCCGAGCAGAATATCAAACTGTATCATAATCACAGTAAGGGTGTGTAAGCAAAGTTGAGAAGATTCAAAAAAGAAAAAAAAAAAAACATTTATTATTTTTGAGAAACCAGCTCACGCTTATCCAGTGGTTTTGTCATGCCTCTGAAAAGCAAAGCAAGGGTTCATTTTGGCTAAATCAAAGCCTCCCGGCCAACTTTAAAAGAGGCGTCACTGTATTGCGTTAGATGTCACTCTAAAATGGTAGGATTGATCTTTTCAGCAGTGATATTTGTTAAGAAAGTTGCAGGTAAAATGCACATTAAAAAAAAGAGCTGTACGGATAGCCAGTGAACAGCTGACTGCTGATGATATATACACAGCCTGTGGTATGGATCTTCTTATGTGGTCTTATGATTATGAATTGTTTCAGTAAATGTTGAATTTTATTTTTTTATGTGCAGTCTTTTTCTCCACAAAGTGTGTGGTTGCACAGCCAACTCATTCCGGCGGACGGATAATAGATAAATTGGCTTCACATGAGAAGCTGCGTTCACTCACATAGTTCTAGGCAGCCTAATAGGAGTGTTGCCAGTGTGCATTAGTCACCTGACCCACATTTAAAACTCATTAGGAGAATGCCCCTTTTCTCATTTATCTGTATTCAGGGAGATGTTTTCAGTTTCTTAAACTAAAATAACTTGTTTGATTGCATCATGTCCACAGGCAACAGGAGCCACCTGGCTTTTGATGTTTCCTGGCTATTTATCGTCGTCATTATATTTATATATTTTGTGATTCCTGCATCTATTCATGTCTAAATTACAGATATATCATTTGTGTGGGAAAACTCTTAATCGAGATCCACTTTCTATTGCCCACAAAGAGTAGCGACTGGAAGTGTAGCATTTGTTGTATTTTCTTATGTTAAAAGTCTGAATGTAACATAATGCTTTATATGTCTTGTGAAGTTTTAAGCATGTCTATTACAATTAAACCTACAAAGATTTAACTTTTTACACATTAGGTGAAGTGTGTAGAAGAAAACCCGTATATATGCTCAGTCCGTTTTGATCATTTATTAGTACAAAAAGCTGTAAACTGTTAGAAATGATGGGAAAACATGCATCTGAAGTATTATTGTGTAACGAGCTCTGGTTAAGACCGTTATCTGGTTTAAAGAATATCCAAGATGATTTTGACGTTGCACAATGTGGCAAGTTTGGAAAACCTAATTTCAGTGAAAGAAATATCACAGCGTCACCACAGGCATTACATCTGCAGGAGGATATTTCTTAACAGTTTGTGAATTATTATTTAAAAAAATAATATGGGAAGTTTCTGAACCTGAACCTGTCATTTTTAGCTTAACTATAAACAGGAAATTACTGTTGTTTTCAGCCTATTAGTAGCATGAGAAGATACAGTTGTAGTTCATCTAGAAAACTAATTAGTGCTCAGTCTTTAACTGAGGCTAATATCTGGATATGTTGCTGTAATAATTCATATAATGTTCTCTCTACATGATGCAATTAATCTATTAAATTGTACCGCTCCTTCCTACAGCTAAAATACATGCATAAAGTAATTATGGCTGGCAGTATCAATATTTTTGTGGTTTCTAATGAATCTGCTGAATATTGATTTCAAAATTTTAAAGTGATTACCCCACCATAAACCTGCTTATTTTTATATTTATTTATTTTTACAAAATAAATCCTTTCATTTCATATATCTCACAAATAAAATACGGGCAAAAGTTTACAATTCAAGTTTACAATTCAAGCAGTGATTATATGTAAAAAGTGCCACCTCCTGCAGGACAAAAAATAAAAAAGTAAAATCATGCGCTTATTGGTTTATTTACAAAAAAAACCTGTATATCTTAAATGTCAAATAAGATGAGACTGAACTGGACACATACAAAAGATATAGGTCTCAAGCCATTTATAGAGTGATTCCAATGGAAAACATCTCTCTGTTATATCTTTATTATTTCTGGCTCATCATCAGTTTTGTGCCGACCTGTTCTGCTCTCTTGTGCTCTGCTGCTGCGACTCTAGCAGAGCCTTCAGACCTCCTTCCTCATCTGCTCAGCCTTTGAAAATTGTTGAAAGACTTTTAACAGATAAAAGATATTCCAAAGAGTTATGTGCTAAACCAAAAGGGTGACGTCAACAGACCGTCATTGTGGATGTTGACAAATTGCAGCAGCGCTACGGTTTCTCCTTCCAAATATAATAGAACCACTTTTTGCATTTAGCAAATAGAAATAATTTTGGCGGCCATGAAAGTGAACTCCCGTGGAAGTTTTATGCACAACTGTCTTGATCTCTCATGTTCCAGAGAATCAATCCAAAAAAGCCTGTGTAATTATCTGCATTTAATAGTAAAGGAAATATATTTAATATAAAAGGCTTTTCAATATCTTGCCATCCGCTCCGTACGGTCTGGTTTGCACCAGTGTTTTTGGAACGTGAGGTTCGGGGCCTCTGGAAGCGTTTGCGTTTGTGCAACTCTGTGGTGGTGTTTGGGGATGGCCTGTTGGCTGCAGGACGACGGCAGGTCCGTTTCTTTAGCCAGGATATGCTGTGTGTGGACATAGTGGGTGGAAGTGTGTGTGTGTGTGTGTGTGTGTGTGGGGGGGGGGGGGTGCTGCAGGTTCTTGGCCCACATGCTTCCCGTAGTTTGTGCTGTACCTCGAGTTGGCGTCTCCTCTGTGCTGATGCAGGATTTGGCCGCAGCTCTAAGCTCCGCCCCCTCTGTGGCTCCTCCTACAAATTTACTACGGATGGCGACACAGAAAGCATACAGCTAAAACAGCCTTAATGTTTTCTGCTCAGAGCGCTGGGTGCCATAGACACATTTTGTTCTTTTTTTTTAATTAATTTGGTTTTCTGATCACAATATTTCAAGTGTTGTGTGGCAATATTATCACTTTCGTTGTTTGGTTTTTAGTTTCTCATCGTTGTTTCTGTTGTTTCTCTGGTCCCCGTCTCTTTATGTCCACCCTCCTGCCTGAACCAGTAATGGCCTGTTGTGTCATTAATTTAATGAAATTAATCAATTAATCAAATGTGCAGCAAGGGAAATGTCTTTTCACCCCTTGTAATAGAGCGGATCTGCCTCTGACGCTACAGGTCAACCACACACCCCTAAGCTGCCAGGATAGGACACAGAAAAGTGCGCATCCCATTTCACTCCGTAGGGATTTGGGTCACAGGTAGATGACACAAAATGTGACTAATTCAAAGTCTTGTGGAGGGTTCACGTGAGCTCATTGGTGGCTGCTTTCAAGGTTGCAGGAAAGCGGGGTGTGTAATCTGCCTGTACTCAGCTCGGGGAGGCCTAAGCGGTGAAATATACCTCTCTGCTGTGGCTCAGGCACAGGACTTTATCATATTGTCCTTGGCAAGGCTTCAGCAATGTCACCCAGTGGAGGAGAGAGACAGTAGGATATATCAGAGGAAGGTTCAGCACACTGGGGTCTAACACCAGGTCCCCATGGGAGAGACATGACAGCCTCTTCAGAAAACCTCTGACTCAAGGAGTCTGAATGATAAACCTATAATGGAAATGGAAATGGTTGCGGAAAGAGAGCTGGTCTGTTGGGACTCGGCTGCACTGAGAATGATGAGCTATCTTTGACCCCTGCTGCCACCTCCCTAACGGTAAAAACACGGTATACACATTTTTATGTACAGTAAATAGAGTTTTGAATAAATCTTTAAAAGCTCAGCTAGAGGATCGCACAGAGAATTTCCTATTCGGTCTTTGCTCTCATATATGCCAACATGCAGGGCAGTTTTAGGCAAGCATCAGGAAATCATTCCATCAGATACCCTTAAGACATCGGCCAATCTAGTTTTATTTATAGAGCACTTTTCATCCACTCAAGTCTGACAATGTGCTTTACAGAGTTTAAACACGAATGCATTGATTATCCATCCATTTTTTTAGTGCGACCCGTGTTTAGAATGTAAAACAGCGGCGGACTACACAGATTTTAAGGTGCTTTTTTCTTAGCTTAAACTTTTTTTTTGTATGTATAACTGCCAGTGATTTGTCAGTGATCACTAGACTCACTGATGTATTTGAATTTTTTTTTATTTACTACAATATTAATACAATTAAATACAAACATGTTTAGTTTTTTAAAATTAAACACATATTTCAGTGCATTAAATGTACATTGAATACCAATTTAGGAGCCACAAAACCTCCATTCACTGAAGCCACAGCTGCTGCTAACAAAAAAAACAGTGATGATACAATTTATTTATTCCATGGCCAAATAGTGGACACGAAACAAAGTCTCCAAATGGCTTCAAAAATCTCTTGCAATAAATGTTTGGTCATCCCCCACCATCGCAGGGCCACACAGAGACTCAGGACAACCATACACACATACCATAGGGTGGGTTTTATAGACCTAGTATTCACTCAAGATATTTTGTGCTACTATTATGATAAAGATAACAAAAAAAAAATAACTATTTACAACTTCTTTGCAGTCTTTTTCTAGTAACTTTATTGCTGTGACTGTATGCCTCAGCAATTATAGCCCCACAAACAGAAATACTGCTCTTGGAAAAAAACAACATACATTTTAAACAGGCTTTATTAGGACACCGGTAAGTGCAGTTAGTGTTATTTATCCTTATTTTATAATAACTGTCCATAGTAACTGCATTTGATCATGGATTAAAATGTGTTGATATTTACTGTTGTTCTCATGGAACCAAAAATGCACGGAGGTGGTGTGGACAGCAAAAAGCAGAAAAAGCAAAGCAATTAGGAAATTTGTCAGTTCTGATTTAGGTGGTAATAATTACCTTCTAGTGACATGCCGTTTTTTTGAGTGGTGGATTGTAATAGCTATTACTAATAATATGATTATTACATATATTTGGCTATCCCAATTCAAGCCATCCCAATTAGCAATTATTCAGTATACTGTAAATTATTCAGTATACTGTAAAGGTTCCATCTGTGCATTTTACCACGTCGTCAGTCTGTACAAACATTCAAATCCCTGCCATTGGGAAGGTTTATTTAGTGCTTGTGCCTTTTTATCGGTGTTAAGCCCGGTTGGGCTTAAACGAACAAACTGCCCACTAGTGGGGGCCTAGTGGAAAGGCTGCAAGTTCCCCAGTTCAACTCCCACAGACTGCCTCTCTGGGTCGCTGAGCAAGACCCTTAGCCCCAGATTGCTCCCTAAGGGATGGGTTAAATGCAGAGGATGAATTTTGTAGGAATGTACAAAGTTGCGTAGACAAATATCTGTTATTATTATTATTATTATTACTATTATTATTATAAATAGTGGCGTGGCAGGGAAATCACACTATTTTATAAGCTCCGTGCACAGAAATCGTAATAAAATGTTGTCATTCAGATTCGTTAACAGAAACAAAACAATCCTGTTTTTAATGGATCGTTGTCCTGTAAACAGGGCCTTAGCGTTAACTCGGGCTAGTTGGTCCTAAAGGCCGAAGCTAACAGCTGGTCCGAGAGGTTCATGTAACCCTAGGGTGGTTACATGAATGCTATTTTATGAACCTTTCATTCAAAGCTACTGGTGATTTACACAGAACCTGATCCCGATGATCAGCTGATTGGTGAAACCAGCTTTTGTCGGATTAGCTTATTGTCCACAACGCTAAGAATGTTTTTACTTTGACGATGGGGGACAGTCAGCTAAAGTTATTTAAGAAATTATTGGACTTCTCACTTCATTTTGAAGCTCAATGTTTCATTAATTAGTCTTTAGGGTTAAGGATTAGGGTCTTTGTCTTTAACTAAGCAGACTATTTGCAGTACTAGCTTCTTTGATTATAAACATATTCCTCACAAGATTTTTGGCTTTTTGTTGGTCGTCTGAATCTGTATTCTATTAAAACACAGCAAATAACCTGTTTGGATTTCAACAACATCATAGAGCCAGGTACGTCGGTGCTGAAGGTCAGTGCTATTAGATGTTGAAATATAAAAAAATATGAAAAAAAAATGGATAATAAGCAAACACTGACTCCAGTCCAACACCATAACCGGTTTGGTAGACCAAATCTCTGTTTGAAGCTAACGTCCCACAAAGGATTGTGCAACACTGACATTTTAAAGCCATGAAAAAAAAAAATTTTCAGGGACACTCTACTTCCTTGAGATAGGTTTATTTTTAAATTCACCTCCAGTGCATCTACATATACCATGCACTTATTCAGTCAAAATTTTTAGATGATTTTAATCCAAAAATGTAGCATTTCCTCCTGTAGAAATCCCATTTTGTTGTGTTTGTGGCTGAATGTAGAAATCATAAATATAATGGAAGGAATCTTTAAACATGCATTCTGTCAGGACTATTTGATGAAGTGAAATATTTTATGGATTAATTTTTTTTTTTTTTTAATTAATGCTTATCGCTTGTCGGCAGAACTTCAGTAAGATGGATGAATTTCAAACACCTTGTCTTCATCATAGAAGGCTGTAGAGTGACTGGTGGTGCAATATCACTCTTTCAGGCAAGGTTATAATGATGGAAAGGTTGACAGCACATAAAGGACCGTTCAGTTGCTGATTGATCTCTAAGCAAAGTGCTGCACATTATCAGAGGGGAGTGTAATGAGTCACTGGACTGTTTTTTTAGTGGATACACAAGTCTGGAGGTTTTCCATCATCTTAGGGTGAATGTCTCCCACTTATGGTTTAGGTACGTGAATTTACTGGAAGCTGCAACTGCTTTTTTAGAGAGAGACTATTCATATTTCTTTTGCAGTTTATGTGTTCGTTGCATAGTGGCAACATTAGATTATTTGATGGGGATTCAAGACCCAGCTTTGACAGCTAAACAGAAGACAGAGGATGCAAGGATTTGTATAAATGATGAAGGGCATCATGAAAAACGCGTTGCTGTCTTATTACCAACTGGTTGAGAAATGGCAGATGAGGCAGCTTGCTCCTTCTAAAGCGGCAGAGGTTAATGTCCTGACATAAAGGCTTTCCACAAACTTTTAGAGATGAAGCCCATGGGTAAAATTGACACTGCAACCACCATTCCAAAAAAGTGTTGGGAAGTTATGTAAAATGTCTTGCATTAACTGTCTTATTTCTGCACTGGATTCACAAAGCAAATTGCAATAAATGCATAGCAAAGGAAGCAACCATAAAGTCAAGCAGAGGGCCAATTTGCACGCAGTTTTGCCTCCTTTTGCAGGTTTTGTCTATAGCCACAAACTTCTCAAGTCTGAAAGTGATAAAAGGGATAGCGAAAGATATTTCTCCAACAACTAGAACAGTCATTTTGTCTTCAGTTATCTTTGCCTTCAGAATTATCACCAGCTTTCAGCAGATGGTGTAGCTTCAAGGCAATCTATTGGACAAAAACATCTCTGGTCATTGAGAGTGTCACATTATTTGCTATTATATGTTGTAATTGGCATTGATATACATATTTTTTTCCCTGGATCATTGCTGTTAATATTGCTTGCTAGAACTTTTTTTAGTAGCAGATCTGCCTTAATGACCACTTACGCTTTGAAAGACACAGGTTCGCACACATTTGACACAGTCAAATAGCTTTGTAAATTTAACCTCTTTTCAGACAGTGACAGGTCTGAACTGCAGACTGTTACCATTTGTTTAGTGGGCCGGTTGATGAATCGAAGTGCAGACAAGAACTGGGTGGTCGCATAATGACCATTTAATGAATGAAAGCAATAAAACATACAGGCAGGCCGGGCGATAGTAAAGAGCAGACCAGACACAGGTGTAGCACAACGGAGGGTCTGACAATAACGGAGGATGGGTGAAAGTAATTAACGACACAAACCACTGGTGAACCACATGAAGGGAAAGACTAAGGATTGGAAAAACAGAGAATAAACACAAGCAAGATACAAAGTCTAACATAATCTACTAACTAATAAACATAAACAAAAACTGAAAGATACACAATCCCAGGAACCTAAAACTAACAATTACTGAAGTGACTAGGGATTGTGGCACAGGTTGTATTAGCACCAGTCTAATTATAGAGCCCTCCTGCTGGAATAATCTCCACATTAACCCGATAGTTTTCCCTAAAAACAAACTTTCTGAATGAAAGCCCAGGTTACTATGAAACTTTACTATCGAACATCTTTAATCCAGATTTACTAATGCACCTTTTTAATATATCAGATGTGTCTTTTAATCTGTTCTGATAATAGACCGAATGGCCTCTATCTGGTGGAATTCATTGTTGTCTTAATTAATTCTAATACTTGATTTGAAAGACTAAGTAGTGATTTTTTTCAATTATATTTCAGCACATCTAAAAAAGGGTTTTTTGGTTATATTTTTCACAGGTTTTCTTGAGGGTCATTTCTACTGTTGTATGTTGCATGTTTGTTTCCCAAGGCATCTCAATAATTCAGTCATAAAAATATGGGAAAAAAGTAGTAGGTGCTTCTACTACTGGACGCTTCTTTGTTAAAACATTTCGTCTCTTCTTCAAGAGACTTCTTCAGTCTGAAGAGTTTTAGGTAAACTCAGTGTTTTTCATTACCTCATATTGTTAATATTTAATAATAATGATAATAATTTTATTTGTATCGAATCTTGCGACTTCTCAAGGTGCTTCACAGTTCTACAATAAACAAGGTTTAAAACAATCTATCTCAGGGGTGTCAAACTCATTTTGGTTGAGGGGCCCCATACAGCTTAATCTGATCTCAAGAGGGCCACACGAGTAAACTCATTGCAAGATTAAATAGAACTAATAAATGTGGACTTGTTGTTGATTTTTATATTAAATGAATTTCACTTTTACACAATATATTATGAATAACCTCAGCGTTTTTAAGAAAAGTATGTGCAATTTCAACAATACTTTTACTCAGTTAAACATTTACTTAAGTGCATTATGCAAAAGAACTGATCACAGTGATTATACAATGTTGAAAAACATTTATTCACATTTTTTGGAACTTAAAAACACTGTCCTGCCTGACAAAACACATCAAACAGATAAAAATTAAGAAATTATTTAAAATAAATTTTCCACATCTGAAGCTCAGTGCTACCATCTGCTGATTAAAACACAGCGTGTTTTAATCAGCAGATCGTGGACAATATAGTGGACAATATAGGAACTGCAGATTTTCAATTAAACGAAGTACATGTTTTTTTTTTAATAATTGTTTTATCATTCTCTTCCTTTTATCTCCTCTTTCTTTCACCTTTTGGTTTTTTCTTTTTGTTCTTCCTTTCCTCCTACTTTCCCATTGTAGTGTCCATATCATTTGAGATATTCCCCTCATAAATAATAATAAAACTATTCACATTCATAAATCAAGCGGAGCACTATGGCCAAAGCCGTACTGCTCCACTTGTGAAAGTCAAATCTGATGAGCATTTTTTGGCATTAAGACAACAATTCTTATTGCCTTATTGCCAGACAGGACACTGGAAAAAAAAAAAAAATCATTGTTGAATAATGATAATGCATTTAGCCACCGGGCCGGACTAAGTTGTTCGGCGGGCCGTATGTTTGACACCCCTGATCTAGAATAACAAATCCTGAAATAATCAAGATTAAAAAACACAACAAATCTAAAATAATAGTATTAAAATGTGGCCAACAATTGCAGTTAAGAACAGTCCTGACTGTTTCATGCAGCTGATTCAGGCCCCAGGGAGGAGAAGGCACGGCCACCCATGGTTGATAGCCTGCGGTGATATGGACAGATTTCCAGGTTTTGGTGAGGATGCGGTTCTGGACATATTTTAGTGTCTTGATGGATTTGGAGGGGAGACATGCTAGTAGGGAGTTACAGTAGTCAAGACGAGCTGTGAAGGTTCGGATCAGTCCTTCAGTGTCCGGTTGGGAGAGTGAGGGTTTGAGTTTAGCGATGTTTCTCAGATGGTAGTAAGAGGTCTGGCAAACTGATTTAATATGAGCAGTAAAGGAGATGGAGGAATCAAACTTGACAAGACTGGTGACAAATGAGGAGAGAGGGACCTAGTGATTTGTTAATGGTGATGTGGGTGATGCCAGCTTGTTTAGTTTGATGGCGGTTGCCGATGAAGATGGCCTCGGTCTTACTGCCATTTAACTGGAGAGAGTTTTGGCTCATCCAATGACGCATGGCGCTGAGACATTTGGTGTCTCATGAGAGAGCCAGATGAGTGTCAGGGGAGGTGTGGAGGTAAGTTTGAGTGTCATCAGTGTATGCGTGGAAGCTGATGCCATGACTTTGGAGGATATTACCAAGGGGGTAGTGGGGGATGTAGATTAAAAAGAGCAGGGGACCCAAGACTGACCCTGTCCCTGTCCAAGTCCACAACTAAATCCAGTTGAGATTCGGTGGAAAAAACTTGAAAATTTGATGTTCACTGATTCTCTCCATTCAATCTGACTGAGCTTGAGCTATTTTGGAAAGAATGACAGACCCAGATCTGTCAGTCTCCAGGTGCGTGAAGCTGGTAGAGATATGCCCCAAAAGACTTGCAACTGTGACTGCAGCCGAAACTGGCTCAACAAATACTGACTCAGGAGGGCAGAATCCAAATTCAGGACACATTTTTTCACATTTTTATCTGTAATGTTTTAAAGAACGTGTCTCCTTTTCATTTTATTCATAATTATACCTCAGTTTGTGTTGGCCTAGCACATAAGATTACAATAAAGTACTTTGAAGTTTGTGGTTGAGACGTGACAAAATATGGAGAAGATCAAAGGGGATAAAGATTTAACTAGGCACTATAATAAAACACTAACCCAATTGTTGCTTTTGTGCCCGTTTTTTTCCAGGACCGGTGAGCAGCATGTTGGTCAGTCGCTTCGGAAGCCGACCAGTGGTGATGATGGGTGGACTGATGTGTGGGGTTTCTATGGTAACAGCCTCATTTGGGAGCTCCATCGTTTACCTCTACCTTTGCATTGGCATCATTGGAGGTATAGTTCATTTTTTTTGGGAGGCATACGTTTAATTATTTTTTTGCATGTTTTTTTGTGTATGACAACACGGGCTCAAAAGCTTTCGACAAGATTTATTTTACTGCTTGCAATCCTATTTGTAAATCAAAAGCTCCTTATCTCGTTTGCCGTTTCACTAACTATTCCTATTCCCCACGGATCAGTCGCTTGGGGGCAGAGGAATTTGCAGTCTTTTTTTTTTATTTGCTAAGAAGCTCTTGATGCAGACCTGCCTCCACTGATTTGGCCTCTGTTCCTTCTTCTCCCGGGCTTTGGGTATCTGCCTCAGCTCCTGAAGTGCAGTTAGAGCGGCAAGGGGACCAACGCCATGACAGTAATTAAGACAGAACTATCTCTGATCCCAGAGAGCATAGGCTTTAATCGCCCTCCGTCGCTTTCCCGCAGACTCCAATCACTGCCGTCGCACGGGGGCTCTCTGCCACCCTATGAGGCTCATTACTCTGCCAAAGGTTCCTATGAAGCATTAATAGTCCCAGCAGGTGGCTAAGCTGTGTCCTGTGCCCAGGGGCAGGTGTCGGCACTGCTTTGCTCCCATGCGCCCTGGCACAGGGACAGCGTGGCATCATTCAGTTTTACCTAGCAGGGATGCGAACATATGCTTACACATAGTACGGTCTACACCTGCTAAATAGATAAGCTTGTGTTGCAAAAAAGTTATTTTATACTTTTTTTCCATTTTCTTCTTACCTGAATGTACTTTCTTTCCTTTGAGGTTCAAGAAAAACAATAGTCGTTGTTTTCTGACAGAGTATTGCTGAAAGTTGATACCGAGTGCCTCCTGTGGGTGAGGAAGACGAGCCCAAAGTCACATAAACAGCAACAAATATAGTTTTTGACTTCTAAATTATCCTTACCTCAAAAGATGGAAGAAAAAAAAAGATAGTTTAAGAGACCAAAAGACTTACCTTGTGTGTATTGTTGCTACCAGGCATGAGCTTGTACGAAATTCCCATAATACCTTGACAAAAAAACAAGTAAAAAATGTTTTATTTGAAATATTTATTCAAAAATTCAAAACAAAAATGTATAACATTATCTAAAAACTTTCCAACAGAAAAGCAACTTTTGTTCCTCTTGGTGTTGAAATAATATAACAAACACCATGTAATTATTACAGTTTTAACAGGTCATTTTAAAAAAACTGGTTAACTGGTTAACCTACCATACTTGTTTTAAAGAATGATGATGATGTACCTTCGTCCTGTTCCGCTCTATTGTACGTAGAGTCACACTTGGACTATAACACGCTCATGATAATGGAATAATAATAATTTTGTTTCAAGCAAAGGAGAAGTGGTGCAAGCATACGTATAGTGTGGTGTGGGAGCCTTCTTTCAGCCAGCTGACCGGCAGTGCGCAGAATCCGAACGGCGGAACAGCAGAGCCGCCCTATTCTACGATGTACACAGCAGGAGGAAACGCCAGTACTTCCTGTCCTTTCTCTGACATCTCATTGAAAGGACTTTAAGCCGTAGAAATGGCACGATGGAATATTTTAGACATTCTGAAGCTGTAACTTTATTAAACCTTCGTATACTTTTGACAACTGTTGCCAACACATGCCCACAAAATAGGGATTTAACAATATAAAAATATTCTTTTGTGAATATATTGTGTGCAAATCCATCTATTATCAGTTTACCTATAGCATAAATCATCATTATTATTATGACTATTATTATTGTTTTAATTATAATGTCGACAAACAAAGCAAAGGGGGTACTGCAAATAATTTTACTTGGCTTTAAGATATTTTTATTCCAAGCTAGTGCCCAGGTAAACAGACGACTCAGACCGTTCTGAAAACTGCATACATGCAGCTGAAAGCTAGTTTACTTAACATATGCAGTTTTGCTTCCTTTTTGTGTGTGAAGACAAAAACAGCTTTAAAAAAAGCTTTCCTCTTTCTCTGTTTAGTGGATGAGATTAATCCCTGCTTTACTTTCACTGCCTTCTCCTCACATCTTTGAATGGGCGAGAGGGACATTGCTTTTTTTTTTTAAATAGGTACCTTAAAAAACTCACCACAAAGAAAATATTAATACTGAATTTTACCATCTAATTATTAAAACCCTTAGCTGTTTCTCTGCCACGTAAAAGTTAGTTTATGAAGCTATAGCAGGGGGAGCAAAATAATGAGTTGGAGCAAGAGCTTAGAACTACAATTCTACAAACTTACCTGAACTTAGACCGGAGCAGTAAATTGACATTGGAAAGAGAAAATATGGCGTTGCAACCATGTAGCTGTAGCTCTTCATCTTCCTTAAATTAAGGCGGTATTAAATTAATATGTTCAGAGTGGTAGGCGGGAGAGTGGATGTATTACTCAGGCTACCTAATTTATTTCTACTTAAATGGAGAAATTATTTCAGAAAAAAATTCCAGCATTCTGTAATGAGATTTTAGCTGGCAAAAGTGAAACGTGATGAAACCGAAATGAACACGGAGCGCAATCAGTCCTGATTTAATTTAGGAAGGACCCTCTGGAGTTTAGCTTCAGCACAGTTTTCCTTTTTAGGCATCTTAAATGTGACTCTCTTTTATTTTTTTTTCCCCCCCTCCACATTCTTTCTGCGTACAGGCTGGGGACTCTGCTTCAACCTGAATGCATCGCTCACCATCATCAGTAAATATTTCCTCGCCAAACGACCGTTGGCCAATGGACTCGCCATGGCCGGCAGTCCGGTTTTCCTCTGTTTCCTGGCTCCCGTCAACCAGTTTCTCTTAGGACACTATGGCTGGAGAGGAAGCCTGCTTATCCTCGGGGGTATGATGTTAAACTGCTGCGTTGCGGGGGCATTAATGAGACCCGTAGCTCAACCTTGTGACCCGAGAGCTTGTGCGCCACCACAGGAAGTGAAGCAGACAAACAATACAAAGTCAAGCGGAAGCTGCATGAAGAACGTTAAGACGTTTGTCGATCTGTCTTTCTTCAAGGACCAGGGCTTTATCATTTACCTCGTTGGAAATGTGATGTTCATCTTTGGCGCCTATGCACCCATCGTGTTCCTGTCCGCGTATGCAATCAGCCTTGGTGTCGAGGAGTACTCCGCAGCCTATCTGCTCTCCATCATGGGCTTTGTTGACATGTTTGTTCGGCCCGGCACCGGGCTAATCGCCAACAGCAAGTGGATCAGGCCAAGAATCCAGTACCTCTTTAGCTTCGCCATGGTCTTCAATGGGACGTTCCATCTACTTTGCCCTCTGATGACGACCTACACCCTGCTGGTGGCCTACGCTGTGTTCTTTGGCGTGGGGTTCGGGATGGTGTTCGCCCTGATATTTGAGTGCCTCATGGACCTGATGGGAAGCCAACGCTTCCCCAGTGCTGTTGGACTGGTGACCATTATAGAGTGCTTCCCCATGCTCCTGGGACCACCTGCTGCAGGTAACATACCCTAAAAGTAATTTATCCCTTCACAGACATGGCAAACTTAGGCTGATGTACCTGAATGCTCCTCTGCATTAATGCTGAAAAGCAACATTTCACCATGTGTACAGATCTCACTTTTTTGACTCTGAGTTACACAACTAGAGTTGCTCTCCGATCGCTACAGTTAAATATTGCAACATCATCGGCCAAAGATCGGGTCAATAATGTAAACTCAGATACATCTGCGGGAGCGTGTGCACTTCTGCAAGCAAGCTGCTGTCAAACATGCACCAAATTGATTTTATAATCATGTGTGTCTTAGCTTTTTTTCAGCTTTAGCATCACTTTGATCTTTTGTATTACTGTAAGGGAAACCTGGATTATTACTTAAGTTGAGATGTTTTGGGTTTGCGTGAAAGTCCTCTTATGGGGTATCTGCTTGACATGATTTTGTTTTGTATGGTTCTCTGTATTTTTATCTGTGTCTGCAAATGCTGGCTGCTTGGAACTCCCTTCCAGTTGAACCACAGCGTTACGCTCAGACATGTACAGTTTGGATTATAGCCTAGTAGAGGCTGATAACGTGCTGGTTTATCAACTGCTTTTAACTGTGTGCAGAATTAACACGGTCACAACAATCTGAGTTGTGGTTACCTACGGATGCCAGAAAGTCTATGCCAGAGCTGCTTAGATAGGTACATTTTTTTGTTTCTTTAAGATTAACAAATTATTCAGAAGACATTTCTGAGGTAAGGGTACAAGGCAAAACTTCAGATATTACTAGTGTTATGGCTTAACCCCCAAACCGCCCCAACCAAAAAAAAAGACTGCAATTTATTTAAGGGTTTCATACAAAAATTGTGTACACAACTTTTATATTTGCTGAGGTTCACCAGTACTGCTACATTTATGCTTTGTGCTTTAGTGATATGCAATAAAACAGTGAGTAATACAGGAGCACCGCCTTACTACATATTTACTATTGTAGTATGCAAATTCCGATTGTCAGTTAAGCCAGGCTCCCACACATGCCGTCTGATCCCAAGTCTGATGTTGCACCAATGATCTGACAATAACATTATTCAATCCCATGCTACACTATGCAGAAGCTCTGTCTGCTCTAATGAAGAGTCACTCAACTCACCATGCTAAATGCTTGAAGTTGAATCATTAAACAATTTGGATGTTCTCACAAAGCATTGAATTTCCATCCCCATCTGGTCAATAAATATGGAACACAAATGATGCACATTTCTTCACCTCTTCTGGTTGTATCCTCGGATCATAAACTCCTGCCTGTGCTAAAATGAGACAGACTTATAACCATGTGCTCCTATTGATTTTATTATATTGTTTTTGACCTTGAACCATAAATCCTGAATATATCCTAAATATGAACTTAGAGCATTGCGGTAAGGAGTCTCTTGCTTTATTTTCCAGCCCTCAAAGAAGCCAGCTTTCCTTGTGGTAAACAAGGAACATTGATAACTGATGCCCGACACAAGGAAGGAAGAATCCACTCTGCTACAACCTTTAGCCGCTCCTGAACTTTCTGAGGCAGTTTATTAAAATGGATTTGAACCATACGAGCGGCATGATGAAAGATTTCTATGGTTTGGAAACTATAGCTATTTAAAACCTTGGCACACTTTGAGATTTGTAACAGGCCCAAAGTGTAGTGTTTTAAATGAACCCAGTGGTGTGCTCCAAGAAGTCCACTGCATACAGCTAGCAGTTTGAATCTGTTGAATAGACAGATTTACTTTCTGAGTCATATTTTTTATTTAGAAACTTTCACTCCTTAGAAACCAAAGGTTCCTTCAGAAGCTGTTCAGTTTAATGAACATATAAGATGAAAGCATGATCGTTGAAACCTCACAGATACACTTGCCGTCTTCCTTCACCTCTGACTTTAAATAAACTTAAAAGTTTTAGCCCCCCACCCCTGCCCCCAGCAACCCTGTTCGGAGGGGCTCATTTAATGGGGTAAATAAGTGCCTCCTTGCTCGGGTAACATTCTCCTCCAGAGGGCACAATCGTTATGTATCCCGGATCTGCTTGTTACTGCTCCTCCAAACCTTCAGGTCAAGCCAATTAGGAGGAAGTGAGGTAAGTGAGGGTAATTAGCCCTTTGTGTTGAGTGTTTAATGACGCTCAGTTCAAACTCTCGTCATTAAAGTGCTGTACCTGGGCCATAATTAGGCTGCGAAGGCATTAAAAAAAGAAGGGGGTGACTATGCCAGATGGACATAATTACTGCTCAGCCAATCAAGGGCTGTCTTAATGAGGGTGGTGGTCATCTGAGCACAGGCACCAGATGAGTGTTATCAATCAGATAATGCATTGAGAGGCTTGAAATAATGGCCAGAATGAAAAGTGACCCCTCGCAGTGCATGCACATACACAGATATTATGACGATCATCATCGGTTGCAGAGTCAGAAAGTGATGAGCTTAAAGAGAACTATCAAAGCAACCTTTTTAATGGAACTTTGACCTTTGACCCTAAAAGTTTTGATTTAAGGTGATAGGTTCAGTAATGGGGCGGGAAGTATTGGGGCTTCCAGTATGTGGGAAAAGTTACAATGCAAGTACAAAATAGTTACTAATTTGTAGAAAAGACTTGATTTTTCAAAAATAACATCCGGTTTATACAGTAGATCATCTTTACTGTGATCTGCCAAGCATGGTTCCTGCAAACATTTCCATGTTTCACTCCCTGATTTTATTTTCTTACCTCAGATTTGGATTTCCTAAGTTCTCAGTTTTATTCAACCAATTTTCCAAAGTATAAATACAAAATGGAGGGATGGACAAGACTGGGTTTGTAGATTGCTTGACTCATTGATAGATCGATGGATGATTGGAGAACTGGATATGGAGAATGAATAGATATGGATGAATAGGATATTAATTAAGTCTAGAATTGTGTCTCCTTAGTTTGGAGTAAGTTTACTTTGGAACCCTGTAAAAACGACTTTGTAAAGACAAGTATGCAACCTTTATGAGCAGAATCCCAATTAGAGTATTAGGGTTTTAATTGTTCAGAGTAAGGACAGCAGTACGCTCACAGATGCTAAAGTACTGAGAGATTGGGTCACTGTTATGCATCTGTTGGAGATGATGTTCTGGGCACTTAAGACTCAAAAAAACCTGGAGGCTTAAACAGGCTGATAAGAAGCACATTTGTCATCTTTCTGCAGACCTGTGCTGTGTGTCTATGACTCTGAGAATGGCCTTCACTTCTGATTTGGTTTTAAAGCGGCCTTCCAAATTGCCTGCCCATAAATGTAGGGGAGCCAGGAAGGGTGCAGCGGCTCTGTTAGTTCCAAAGCAGCCCTTCTCACATTGGCCTGTCCTCACTCATTTCCTTCTGCACACACATAAATCAGAGTTTCTGTTCCCCTTTTCAAGTTATAAAGCGTTTAAATTGTGTTTTCTTTTTCTTTTCTGACTTGGAATTTGCATTCTTCTGTTCTAGGGTTTCTGGTGGACATCTTTGGGGACTACAAATACCTTTTCTTCATGTGTGGAGGGGTGATCACGACTGGTGGGCTCTTTCTCTTCGTCATGAACGTCTATAACTACAACAGATTGGACAGAGCAAGTAGAGGCGACGACGCGGAGCAGAACCAGAACACCACTGAGAACCAGGAGCAGGTGAGCAGCTCAGAGGCTCAGATGGAACTGATGGACCCTGAGGCCAAAGAGACGAACACGGCCCAACTAGATCCAGAGGACAGACAAGAAACCGGCTAAGCCATTTGCCGACTGATAGTAACCTGTATTGTGTAATAATTGCGTGGTCGACGAAACAACAGAAGGACCTTCACTGCAGCTCCAGATCAGGGAAGTGGATCCATACACAGGCAGACGTGGACAAATTTGTAAGCATTCCTTGACAGAGGCATCCTAAGTGCCTGAGAGTTCATTTATCCTTTATTGCCAGTAGCATTATCGCAAACTAAAAGTCTGGCGAAATCCAGCCTTTAATTTAAGTAAATATATTTAGTGGGGGAAAAAAATAAAGAGATTTAGGAAATGACGCTTTCAACTACATCAAACAGAGAGCGGGATCTTTAGCTGTGTCTCAACTCACAGGCTGCGTCCTTCGAAGGACGCATTTTAAGGCCAGTGACATCACAACGATGCGCGGAGGCTGTCCCATTTGGCAAAAATTCTGAGGATGCTTAAAATGCAGCCTTAGTGGCCTCGCCTGCCATAAGATTTCCCAAGGTGCTTTGCGCGCTTTTTTAGTATTAGTAAAAGTAGTGATTTAAGTCAGTTATTTACAGGGTTTGTACACATTTAACTATTCAATTCAAATTACTAAAGTTACAAACATAAGCTTATATCAAGTCTTACAAATAAATATAAAATATTATATTTAAACATATTCGCCAATCTGCTGACAAGCGTTTGTTTAATAACTGGTATATTATGATCAGTAGCAGAACCCTGGGTGAAAATAATAGCAGGTAAATGTTACCTCTCCACTGCGCTCTCCCAGCCTGAGAAAAATTCGTCGCCGGTTTTGTTGCCGCCGAAGCCGTCTAAACCGACTCTCCTCCTCCAATAACAAGTAAATAAAAAAATAAAATATAAATTTCCATTTCCATTTTTTTGTCGTCTGGCGCTGTTTTTCCCGGGCTTGGGGTAGACGTGATGACGTCGTGTCGCAACCAGGAAGTGCTCCAAAGCCTAGACCGTCCCATTTACCAACGGTTGAGGATCCTCCGGAGCATCCTCCGAAGGCTGGGTCCTCCTAAGGCTGTGTAGGCTGGGTCCTTCGAAGGACGCAGCCTGCGAATAGAGACACAGCTTTTGACCATTTTACTTCCTTATTCCACCGTCCCAGGGCATCTTTTCTCTGCAGCTCATCCACAGGGTTTTCTAAAGGTTTCAGGTCTGGGGACAGAGATGGCCATGGAGTAAGGTTAACGTGGGGTCTTGATTTTGCCATGTGTTTTGGATCATTACCCTGCTAAAGGACCCGTTGACGACCCATTTCCAGTTTATTGGTAGAGTCCACCAGATTTTCAGTTAAAGTGTCCTGCCGTATTAAAGAGTTTATGATGCTGCGCACTGTAAGATTGCTCTTAGGTTTAGAAGAGAAACAGGCCCACAGCATCACTAACAGCAGGCATGAGGTGCTTCTCCAGATATTTAGCTTTTGCTGACACATCAGGAGTGTTTGTTGTTGAAAAAACTGTAACACCATATTTATACCTCAATTAAAAAAATAAATAAATAAAATAAAATATCGTAGGAATATCAAAATTGTGAAGCAAAGCATCAATCAGCTTTATTCCTAAAGAATAGTTGGGAGCAATAATAATTACGCCATCTATGATTTCGTTGAAAAGGGTTGTGTGAGTTTTTCCACAACTGATTAAATCCCAGTGAGCTATAAAACATACATTTGTTTTATTTTTTGCACATCTCTGCCTAAGGTGCCTGCAAATCTGTCTGTTTTTGTAGATTTTGTACACATCCGCCAACTGAGCCTGTTGCTAAGATACCTCAACACCACAGCCATATTTGAAGGGGGACAGATGTTTTATGTGAATAGCGGAGGTGTTATTTTAACAGCGTTTAAAGTATTCCACATTTTCATTTTGCAATCCTAGATTTAAGGGTTTATTCTGTGTGGGATAAAGAGACATATTTTTTTTACCCCGTTATACAGAAGCTTAATAGGGAGGCGGTTAGTCTGCTTACACTTAAAAAAAAAGACCAAAAGAACACAATCTAAATACTGGAAAAATGTTTACAAAAATCACAGAGCTGTAACAAAAAATAAAATAAAAATTGCTGTATCAAACTTTCTTTTAACCTGGTTGAATTTCTATTTTTCAAATTCTATTATTTTAAATACATTTTATATATTTTTTGTATAAGTCATGTACTGTAGACAATTTGGAAGAGAAAAAAAAACATTTGTGAAATAAACTGCTAGAGAAAAATATAAAAGGGGAGTTTCTCATAAATATTTTTTTATACGTTTAATTGATGTTTTTACCCGTGGAGCAATATAAGCAGTCTGGCAGCATGCTAATCACAAATAACACATTAACACACAATTATTTAAATTATTTAAAAATCTTTTAGGGGCTATCAGATATTTGACGATGTTTAAAAAGATTTTGTTTTTTACGCATTGTGTATACAAAGAACTACATGTGATTAAAAGCTATCATGGCAGCTTCAACATGCAGTGCTAAAAGCTCAAAGGCTGGTTTTTCAAGAGCAGTAATATTAGTCTTGACAGAATTCCCTGCCCAGCATGGGGGTGTCACTGATCTACAATCTGCCACATAGTGTCCATATTCAGTCTTTTTATTGGTGTGTAAGACGGTTTTCCCCTGCTTTTACATTGTCGGTGCACCTCAGGAGTAAACCAATGCAGACTGAGCCGATTTTCAGGTCCATGTGAAATATTAGCACATTCCAGCTTTAAACACAGGTGTATAATAATATGTGATTTTTTTCAGAGTTCTTTTTTGTAGTTAGCAATACAAATAATCAGTGTCTTCATCCATTCTATATGAGTTTCTACACCATTTGGAGACAGTAAGCAGTGAGCCATTACGTTATGACCACCTACCCAGACTCTCAGCTGGGTTTACACAAACAAAGAATCTCATACAGGAAAGGTCTTAAAAAGGACGCTCTTCCAGGAGCCTCAGAGTCTTGGCTTCTTTTCGACAGCAGAAATTGATGGGGACGTTTCAGAGCAGCGGAGGTTTGATAGACTCGTCAAATGGATGTGAGCTTTCAGAGCGTTAGGAGAGAGCATCTGTGGGTGTCCTGGGCTGGCTGGTGCTGGGATTTTAGCTTATTTGCAGTGTACTGATGGGTGGGGGTCTGAGTGGCGGGACTTCTTTTGAGTCTGTGTAACATGTTTTCATGATTGCTAAAGACATTTTCACACATGCCCAAGCTTTTCTGAATGGTACCCTGTTAACCTTAATAAATCAGTCACGTAAAATTCTGCTTTCGATGCCTCTGCAGTTTTTTAAGCCCGTCTGTCACGTCATGTCGAGATGTCCTTCCCCCTCCTCACTTCTTGTACCATCAGGGACGCTTGAAAGCATGTTGTCGCTCCGCACGCTCGCCCGGGCGCACCGGATGACACCGGGACACATGAGAAAATGCCATCGAATCAAGATCTAGCGCGCGAGCTCCTCGGCATCGGTAGCTCCGTCCAATTTTTCACGACAATTAGAAGACTGGGGAACAAGTTTGGAAATGTCAGCAGCTTAAGGGTGTGAGCGCCTAATGAAGCGAGGCCCCCACGTTCCAGGCGAGTGCTCGGAGCTGCATGCAGCCTCATACACATCAGCAAATCATTGGGCCAATAAATTAGAACTGCGGTGGCAAACATACACAACTTTTTTTTTTTTTTTTTCCCGTTTCCTGTCCTTTTGTGGAGTACTGCACAAGGTCTTTGGACACGACAAGGTGGAAAGGTCCCCCTGAGACAAAGCTGCCGACGCTGTGGCCAGGGGTCTGTTTGTCATTATTATATTCTATCTCACCTCCTGTTCCCCTTCTGGCCCGCTGACCCTCCTCTGGCGGTGCGGGGTTTGTTTCAGCGCAGCTCCGTGGCTGTAGTCCTCTCTGCTTAGTGATGAAAAAAAAAAAATACAACTTGTCTATCTCTAGAGGGTCTGGAAGAAGATCAGGTCAAAATATATAGAGCAACAGAAACATCAACCGTGGTCGTGAATAACATGCCGCGAGGTTGCTTGTTATGGTGCCCCACAGTGGAAATGTCAAGTCACAGTATCTATCCAGTCTAGTTTACTTTAGCAGAACGAAACCTTCAATTTGTAAGCATAGTCCTGATATATCTATGGCTGTGATCCATTAGTATGATTAGAACTTGAACCAAAAAAAAAAGGTTGCGGTACCCTGGCCCATCAACATGGACCAGGAATTAGGGAGTTCGTCTTGCAAATGGCAGGTTGACGGTCCAATCCCCCACTCTGACCGTCTCAGTAGTTGTCTCCTTGGGCAAGACACTTCACCCAAATTGCCTGCTGGCGGTGGTCAGAGGGCCTCGCTTCTGTCAGTCTGCCCCAGGGCAGCTGTGGTTGCTAACAGCTCACCACTGATTGTTATATAAAGGGCTTTGGAGTCGGCGGACTAATGCGCTGTATAATTACAAGCCAATTACCATTTATGCAACTTGCTCTTGTTTTTAAGTCATACAAACATTCAATGTTTTAATTGCTTGTATTGTCGCTGTGTTTGTGAAGTTGCATCGGTATTTTTATTGTTGTTTTGTCTCTCTTGAAAATAAGATCTTGGATCTCAATGAGAATACCTTTATAAATATATCAAGAATCAAGAAGCTTCATTGTCATTATGTGTAACCATAATTATTTTATTTATGAGGCAGACGCCTTCTCAGGATGCACATAATTACACATAACACCTAGCTACAACAAGACATGATCTTTCCAACAGTTGATTGCACTTGGCCAACAATAACACTCCCTGAGGGGCTTAAGCGTGCAAATAGTCCTTAGCAGCTAACGGACTAATTTTCGAGTCAAAAAGTCAGACAGCAGGCTATAATGCAATTAATTCAGTTGTAGAACTGTGCAATTTGCATGTGTGTAAATACAAATTTGCCAGTGAGAGGCAGTGTAAATAATTCTCACCTGGTCAGAAACCTGTGGAACCAGTGGAACTGTAAAATTTTTTGCGTTCCTAAACCGTTCTGCAGATGGGTTTTGCTGTCCTGAACACTGATTTTTTTATTTTATTTTTTTTACTCGTTCATTTGATGTCCATAATGTTCCGCGAAGCCTCAGGGAATCGTAAGTTTACTTTAAAGCAGTTTTTGAAAATAAATCTCATTTGGTATTGATAAAGTTAATTTGGATGTGTTCTTTCAGCTTGTATTTTAATAGATCCTAAGAAGATCTAAAGAACTAGACTGAAAATTAGTGTTGCACAGATACCGATACCAGTATGGGACGGGGCTCCGATCCAGCACTAAAATGGTGGTATCGGTATCAGCGAGTACCAACAAATAGGACACCGATACCGTTTTGATGTTTGTATGTCACTTGAACGCAGCCTTCTCTCTCCCGACTAGTATTATACATGTTATATAAGTTCCTGAAAGTTGCACTATTTTGGCATTTGAGAGCCAAAACTCAGGGTTTAAAAGAGATTATTCAATTATTAATGTAATTTTACTGTCTTACTGTTGCACTACTATTATACATGTTATAATTTCACGAATGTTGCACTATTTTGGCCTTTAAGAGCCAAAAGTTTATTCAACTATTGTCACCCATTCCAGGTAGACAATAAAAAGTTCTACTACCCTAAGTAGTATGCAGTTCTTCATATATACATACACACATCAATTTCAAACAGATGGTATCGGCATCGGCCAATACTGCACAGCCAGGTTTCGGGCATCGTTATCGGGGCCAAAAAATGGCATCGGTGCAACACTACTGAAAATTCAAAACCTCTGAGATAATTATGCAAATAGTTTAATGATGACAAAAATATTTGATTTATTTCCCATAAAACCAGCTCTTCAATACAGTAAATACGTGATAGAAAGAAGCTCTGGTCGCATGAAACCAAAATTCAGCTCTGTGACCTACAGGCAAAACACTGTATGTGGTGCAAAACCGCCACCGCACGTGACTCTGAACACATCATCCCCGCAGTGAATCATAGTGCGGGCAGCAACCTGCATTGGGGATGGGACAGGGAAGAGAGAAGAGAGAAGTACTAACCAATCCTGGAAGGAAACCTGTTAGTGGCAAAGACTTGAGACTGAGGCGCAGGTCCATTGGTCTTTCACGTACAAACCCAGTAAAGTACTTAGAAGTTTGTGGTTGCACCGTGAAGACCCGTGGAGAAGTTCAAGACGAATGAATAACTTTCATAGTACGGTGTCAGACGGAGTGGACACTGCCGCCATCCGAGGCCTTGTCTTTACGAAAACTAAGCTAGAAAGTCAAGCGAGAGGATGCAGCACATTTGTTATTTGGGAGAGTGAGGCAGAGCTACGACGTCATTGTTTAATGATGCATGTATACATGCAGCTCTCATGTATACACTGAAAAACGAAAACGGTGTTTTGAAATGCATTCACCCCGGGACTCTGTTTCAAAAATGATCGTTTACAGTCCTAAACGCCGCATCCGTGCCGCCTGATCTCGACTCCGTGGGGACGGGGGCCTTAATTTACCTCCACACAGCTGAGTGACATTTGTGACTGAACGGAGGGAGGGAGTGACAGGAAGCCTGTTCCTCACCTCCTGATGAGGACGGCAATTAAAATGTAGCAACATTTACTAACCATAACCGACAGGTCTCAGTTTACTGTCATCTCCTTTTTGAAGGAGTTCCCACTCTGGAAGTGGGTGATTGTAATTGGCAATCACTCTTCATAAAAGAGCCCGACTGCCAAGCTCTCATAACGCGCCGCCTAAAGAAGCAGAGCACGGACAAGAGAGTGGCGTCTGGATGTTGATTATCAGCCCTTCTCCTGACCTTTAGATCTGTGCGAATCTCAGCTCAGCTGTTTACACAAGGGGGGGGTGGGGTGGGGTACTGACCTGATGAATCTGAAGTGGTCTTACAAAAGCGAAGGGCTGGAGACAACTAAAAGAGGAAAGAATGTGGTCCCAGAGGGGCTCAAAGAGCACCGGCATCTATCAACAGAAGAAATTGAAGGGGATGTTTCGGCGCAGCACAGATTAGATAGAGCTGCGGTGTTGAGAACTAAGGGTCGCCCGATGCAACGCTTTCCTTGCAGAGGTAACATCAAACGCACAGAGCCCAGGAAAGCAGGGAGAGGTGTGCAAGTACACATAAATATTTCTGTATCCACTGATCAGCCTGCCAGGGCCTGTGGGATTGAAAAGGAAAAAACGCGTTGCTTTGTTATTCGCTCGGCAGTGCTCACGCTGAGATAATGTCAGACATTATCTGCTGTTTCCACGTAAGCAAAATATTGAACTGGGCTTTTCCTTCATTTGGTGGCTGCTCATAACGAGCTGATAAAGCAGATTTAGCAAAGTGCTAGTTATCGTGCCAAAAACGCCGTTATAGTCGTGTGTGTGAGGGAAAAGTGGGACACCTGACGAGCGGTTGTGTTGTTCGGACATTTAGAGGTTTAATATCAGTTAACAAGACAGAGAAATCCAAGTTATAAACAATAAACAAACCATTAAATCTGAAGAAAAGACTTTCTGAAATGTTCTGTATAATTGATGAGAGGAATGATGAGTACATGACCCCGTTTAAACCTCAGACCTTCGGTTTGTGTGCTGCTGACTGGTAAAGTGAGAGTCAACCCCGTGGTGAGACCCAAAGAGCTGCCAAAGACTTCCAGAAAGTTCACTGTAGCTGCTTATCAGTCTGCTAAAGGGATTTAAAGAGGTCTTACAAGAATTTGAAATCAGCTATTCCACTATTTCTATTCTATTTATATTGTATGGAACATAATTCATGTCGAGAGCATTGAAAACAACTGCAAACATACCCAGGTTGGCAAGCAAGTTTACCATAAAAGCAGACTGCAAGATGTCAGAAGAGGTCTCCGAAAACCCTGAAATGGCATTATGCTGGTCGAAACATGCATGCCTGTCTGGGTTTGCCAGAGAGAACATGGACAAAGAAATAATGTTCCTTGGACAAATAAGTGTATTATTGGATTATTTGGACACATGAACAGAGGACATGTTTGGCATAAACTAGATATAGCTTTCCAGGAACATAGCCTTAAACCTGCGGTGGTGTTTGAAAGTGGAAGTCTCGTGGTTTGGGGATGTTTTTGTGACGCAGGCCCCGGCTGGTTCACCATCAAAGAATCCACCTGGACTTTCTTCTACCGTGTGCCAGAAGATGCTTGAGGGAAATGTGAAACCACCTGAAAGTAAAAAAAAAAAAAAAATACTAAAGCTGAATCAGAATTGGACCCTGCATCCTGACAATGACCCAAAACATACCAGCAAATCCACCATGAATCTGAGAATTAAGAAATACTGTAGATAGTCACTCTTGAGTTGAAAGATTAGGGCACAATAAAATGTTTTTGTTTGAAAGAACGCCATATTTAACGGTGTGTCCTGTTTTTTTGTTTTTTTTGTTTTTACAACTCTACATTCTAATGACTTACTTTGCAACCGCAACACATCATCTCCCATATAAGAGGCTCCTTAACAAAATGCTTTCATCTTTCTATATTATCGGGATACCTTGCATCTGGAAAGTCTTAACTCTACGCTAGTTCATTTTCCCCATCAAACAAACCAAAATAGCTGCAAAAGCAATGGTAAGGATTGCCGACCACTGTCTTTCATTGGTTTCCGCAGTTTTTTTGTTTCTGGATAATTCATCTTCGTTTATGAGCTCCAAGCCTCCTCCTCATCCCCCTGATGTTTCGCTCCAACCGAGATTCTTTATGAGACGTGAGTCAGGACTCCGGCCGAGCCACTCCTTGTGCTTCATTCCAGTTTCTTTCACTTCTGCAATGTCTCGAAATTAAAACCTCCAAAGTTTTGCATCTTAAAAGTTTGCTTTAGCCGCCAGAATAACAAAGAGTTGTCCCCGCCCGACCTCAGGTTAGAGACATTAAACAGGAACCCACAGATGGGCTCGTATCAGGGTTTTTCAGTCATCCCCTCCCGAGTTACCAGTACATGTTGAAATACATTTTAAAAACGATGGCCCTGACTTTTGGAGCCTTGCATGGTGAAACTCATCCTTTACAAAGCCCATATCAAAACAGGAAGTGATTGATCCTTTGCAGCGGGGGCAGCCACAGTATTATACAAAATTTTACCTCTTTCCACTTTTTACCAAGATGCTGTTGATTCATTAAAAAGGAGTTAAATACTTTAAAAAAAAAAACAACAACAAAAAAAACAGGCTTTTAGCCAAATATGTGTCTCACTGCTCTTGTCGTGTTTAGTTCCTGGTTTACTGCACCACGTCTTTATTTTTTGCCTTATACTTGTGCCGCCTGGCGAATAAAATGCACTTACATTTAGTTACCTAACTAAGCCCTGCCGAGGCCAGATTTTTCATTTGGATATCTCACGTTACAAAGACCAGGTTCCAGTCTGAAAAGAGAGACGAGCGCCCTGCTCGTGGAGCGACGGATGCAAATAAAAAAAAAAAAACCAGCGGAAGGGGAAAAAAGGGTTAGACAAAGCAAAAGGAGGGACGTTCACTACTCGGGGAAACATAACAACCCCCACTTCCATCCATCATCTGTGTCTTTGTCCTGACCACTGAATACGGGAGGTAATGAAAGTAATTTAACGTACATCTATAATTAATATGCTCTCTTTGGGCGGTGTGCTTGGGACGAACTGGTGATGGAGTATGTTTATTATGCGCGTGTGAGGGAGCTGGCATGATGGGGGCACGGGGCCGTCGGAGGGGGGAATTCAGCAAGCGTCACTCCTGCAGTGCCGAGGTCAGATTGCTGCAGCCATGTAGGGCGCCACTACATGCGCTCCTCTGGGGGCTGTGATGGAAAGTGGGTTTCTGTTCTCTTTTTTTCCCCCCCTCTCTAAGTCTCCTGAAGAGGCAGGGCACGTAGCAGTGCCCCGGGCCAGCGTTCTGCTTCTATGTGTCCCTCACTTTCTTTCTCTCCTTCTCTTACCTCGCGGTCCACAGCTCCCTCCTTGCCTGCACATATTCCCCAGGTCGGTTGGTAAACCGCCTCTCTGGCTGTCTGACTGAGTCCACCACCTTCTCTTTATGTCTCATAATATTACACCCCCACCCCCACCCCCACCCATCCCTCCGCCCCGCAAGAAAACCCAGAGAGTGCACTTCAGGAATTTCTTTTCCTTTCTTGAAAAGAGCAGGCGCCTTTGCACAAACACAGTTCAAACCCAAGTGCCCTCAGTGCTGTCTCCTTTTGAAACTCCCTGCTCTTTGAATACCGTCCGTTTGAAGAGAATGCCCTCTGCATTTCATTTTACACAGCCAGTCAAGTGCGCTCTCAGGCTTTTCCTGAATTTTAAGCACACACACACACACACACACACACGCGCGTGCACATTCATATTAGGCTCACACATGAACAAAACCCAACGTATTTGCATTCACACACTTAGAACGCTGACTTATGGAAGTGCTGGCAGTGCAAAGTGAATTTCTCTCAACTTTTAAGCTACTTCATATGATTTCGTCGTTCTTCCTCTCTTTAGGCCACACTTTCTACCGGCAGTCCACCAGCGAGGGTCTAATGCAGGTTAAACTGCCTCTGTGCAGGTATGGGAGCCGACAAATCGTCGTTTTATTGTTTGACAAGGCAATCGACCGTCTTAAAGTCACAAAGCATAACCCGAGCATTTAGCAACAAACTGGTTGAATACGGTGTTTAAACTGTTCACACAACTCAATAAATAGCTCTAGAAGAATATGTATGGCCGTTTGACTTAAAAGATGTGGAGATTTAACTTAGTGTTATATTGTCAGTGTAAAATTACCCAGGACTAACTAACGTTAACTTGGGTGTAAAGACAGCAGTATTTAATGAGTTCAATCTGAACATAAGCATCCTCAAGTTCTCTGTTAATAATTTCACACCGCAAATGTAACAAAAGATCACAACAACACTGACCTTCTACTCCAAAACAGTTTTCCTGTATTTAACGTTCATCTCCCTGATGAAGAGAAGCACTCCCTATGTTTCAACATGTTTACATTTTGGTTTCACCTGACCAGAGCCCCCTGGTTATGGCTTTCTTTCAACAACGACTTTCTTCTTGCCTCCTATCCTTAAAGGTAAGATCTGTGGAGTCCACGCCTACTAGATTAAGTCAGTATTCCCTGTCCGTTGATGGTACAAGCAGCACATCTGGCACAAAGAAATTATATGAACTATTTTTTTTTTCAGAAAAGAACATTACCCAACTCAAAGTCCAAAATGGCCATTTTGTAAAACAGGAAAATTTAGTTTTCAGCACAAAACATGCATGAATAGAAACATGCTATTGATCCAAACGTTAAACAGAATGTATTTAGACTGGAAAACTTACATTTTGACAATTCTATTACAAAGTGGCCACCAGTTTTAAGATGGCAGTCATTGCATGAATCATAATCAATACTTTTGGAGCGGTCCTACAAAAGTATCATACATTTGGTGCTTGTACCATCACGTAAAAATGTCTTATAGTATATTGAGTTAATCTGCTGTGCTAAATTTGCAAAACGCAAACTGGAGGCCCTGCCAACTGGGGTGGCAGCAAGATGGTGAAGTCTGGCAAGTCTTTTGGACGACCCTTCTTCTAATTGCCCAGAGCTGTCAGCAGTTGACAAAATGTGGCTGCAACACCGATTGGGTGAGGGTGATGCAAATGTTATTGCCTCTGCCTCAAGCGTACAAAGTTTTGTGTATGCAAATGTGAGGACTAAATGATTGACTAACCCTCCACACGAATCAAAAGAAAATCCTCTTCTGCTCCATAAGCTATGTTCTTCACATTTTTTACAAAAATCTAGACAGGATGTTGACACCATCTTACCATTCAGGAAAAGTGTAATCATATGTCTAATACACCAGCCTACGCTTATGTTGTTGAAATGCAACATGCACAGTACCACAGTCACTATACATATCTCCATACAAGACACTCGTTTGTTCAAATTAAAAGTATCGCTAAGAGAGTGTTACGTCAGGTAAATTCCTGTCATATCATCTTAGTTTTCAATAATGACGATTTTATACATGCGTAATTATATTTTTCAAACTTAGAAACATAGGTTTTGATGTATAGAACATCGGAATTGCACTATTCCATTAAAACCTTGCTCAAACACAGTTTAAAACCACTTCAAATGTCGGCCATCTTGAAAGATTGTGACCATTTTGTTTTTCAAGGTGGGTAACGTGGTTTTCTGAGTGAAAAGGTGCCAAATGTGGTGCTTCTACCACCAAGGGAAGCATGATCTGCAGAACATGAGCAGAATAGTCCATTTTTTTATTTATTTGCCTTTTTTTTGATGAAAAACTGAATTAGTGCAGGTATTATCCTGTAAAGCTTGGGGTCAGAGATTTTTCCAGAAGTTCCCCAAGTCCGTTTCTTGACGACCTGTCCCTGGTAAAAGCTGATTGGTTAGAGTTTTTACAGGCCTGCAGCTCCCACAGAGATCGATTTTTTTTAACGTCCTTTTTCTGAATACATAATGAATTGACTACTGTCAGGATGGAAGGACCATTTCACCTAGTATAACAAAAAGTGTTTCAGAATAGGATTACTTACCAACTATAGCTTTAAGGAAGTATAACAGTAACAGTGTTTGCAAATACCTATCAGTACTTTTTTAATGTTTAAGACTCTGCCTTATGAATTAAAATTCAAAGCAAGCTAAACAATTTCACTGAGCTGCTGCTGATTTCTGTCACATGGACGGCAACCTGCGTGTTTTTTACAGAAAGTACTTTAAATCCAAGTTGACCAGTCAATTTTCAACAATAGAGAAATGTTTTGAGTATGAAGCGGGCCTGATCGGTGGCACTCCTCTGTTAGCGCTGCATATGTTTAAGGCTTCGAACAGCAGATGTGCAAAGGGTCACCAGATGCCTGGACTCATGTGTGACTCTTAATGGGCAGCATATGGAGCGCGTAAGTGATGAGTGGGCCTCAGCCGGTGACAGGTGCCGAGTCATCTGTTGCGCTGACCCCTGCCTTCGCAAAGGACCGAATCAGAGGACACCTTCGTTCAGGGGAGGCCTGACCCGAGCGGACTCGCACATCAGCACAAGGTGGTTTTACTGTGTGCTCGCAAACTGGGATAGCAAGTCCTGAAAAAAAGTGCTGGGAAATACTTGTTGTTGCACAAGCGGTTTAGATTTTTGGTTGTTCTTTCTCCGCGTTCCAGGGCTGCTGCGAGACATGAAGCTCTTCTGGGGCTACGGCTCATTTTTATGATGTGAAGTGTGAAAGAAAACTTGTTTCATGAACTTCTGATTTGTAATCTGAACCTTTCTGAATGTATGACAATACTCTGACTGAATGTTGGAAAAGGCGAAGGCAGTTTGAGATTCTTCTGCGTCAGTCAGTCATTGAATGCTGCTTGTCGGAACTTTGACGCAATCAACTGGTTTCCTTATATAGGAAATTTTTGACCAATCTGTATAATATGATTGATTTTGACTTTGTAAAGTGCATCGAGATGACATGTTTCATGAATTGGCGCTATATAAATAAAATTGAATTGAATTGAATTGAATCAATGTTCAAACTTGTGCCACTGAAAACCTAAACTCCCTCCATAGATGGTTCTGGCTGTGCAAACATTTGTGCCAACATACACCGCTGCTAAAATGCAACCGCGCTTTAATGTGCAAGGATGTACATCACCAGACAGGTTGGTTGAAAATAAGCTTTTGCAAACATATTTTAACGTCAAAATGCCAAATGAAATGTATTACGCCGTTCTCCTCCCAAATGTTGTTGCAAACAAATTTGAATGATTATAATATCAGTTCACAGGAAGGCAGTCACAATTTAGCTAACCTCTGATGTAAAGATTTATAGTAGAACTCAAATGGAGGCAATGCCCCCCAAGGAGACTGGTAGAGAACACCTTTACTTATTTAGAGGTTTAATATAACTACAAGACACTTGCAGAAAAACAAAACTTCACACTGAGTAGGCAGAAAATGCAAACCTCTCATTGCTTTAACTACACAAATCTGAGTGTTTTATTGTGTTTTATATGATAGACCGACAGAGAACTGGTAGGAAACCGATGAAGGGTTTCAAACTTTTGCAAAGAAAGCCTGAAACATGTCGGTAAAGATCATCGGTATTAACCCTTCTTTACTCTGATACCTCTCAAATAACCGACAGGACAGGTCAGATGAGACAGAAGCTCAACTTTTTGCCCTACATGCAAGACACTTCATTTGGTGTGAAACTAGTCCTAAACATAACCGTGAACCCTTCACTCACCATCCCAATGGTTAACCATTGTGGTGGCAGAGTCGTGCTATGATGATGTACTGTTCAATACATTCAGGCTTCTCCGCAGCGCAATTCAGAGTAATAGACCATTCAACTGAGAGTTGTCAAAGTTCCGCTGAAATTACGAATGCGACACGGATAGGAAAGTCAGTAAAGCTCTTCAACATGCATCAGCACAGCTATAAATTTCCGAACAACATAAGGTAACGCTAGCTTGTTATAACGCTAGCTTGTTAAAAACTCGATGAACAGCCCCATTCTAGCAGCACACACACCTACACACCTGAGGAACGTGATATTGTTGGAAGAATACGGCTCAACGACAAACTTACCAAGACATAACCATCCAGATATATGAAACAGGGCCACGGTGACTCTGGAGGAGCTTCAGAAATACCCCAGCTTGGGTAAAACTTCTATCCTGACACATGGTGGAGGCAGCATTATGAACTTGTACTTGTACAGCACTTCATCAAGTTCTGAGAACCCCAAAGCGCTTTACACTACAATCATTCATTCACCCATTCACTCACCTGCTGACAGGGTTGTAGCCACAGCTACCTTGGTGCAGACTGATGTAAGTGTGGGCTGCCAGACAATAGGCACCAGCGGACCCTCTGACCACCAACTGCAGGCAAGGAGGGTGAAATGTCTTGCCCAAGGACACAACAACTGAGACGGCTGGAGCAGGGGTTCGAACCTGGCAGACAAACAGGACGATCTACTTGTTCCTGCGCCACCATCACCCCACGACTCCAGACTCCAGGGGTTTCAGTGGTTGGGTTTGAAATAAAATGCATTTTAAATGTTTTATCTACTACTTCTATAACTACTACTAATAATAATAATAAACAATTAGGGTTTTTTTGGAGGGGTGGGGGGTTATGTACGAATGGAAAGTTATTACAGCAGATTTACCTGGATTTACCCAGAGCTGCTTATCCAACTCAGTCAGCAACAACAAGCAGTAAATTATTTATTCCTGTGTTTTTTTTTTAAGGCATGCACATATCTGTTATCTGCTCAATATTATGTGGTAGAGTTTTTAGGTCACCACCTACCAACGCTGCCCCAGCGTTTCATTCGACTCCAAACAAGTGGATGCAGTTCGGAGCCGAGCAGACGGGGTTAGACTCTATGGCAACCGGCGCCTGCAATAAGGTCGCATGGGAGGTGTTTAATTAGTGGGGCCACAGCCGTCTCTGTCGTGGAACTTTTCATCACCGCGACATGTCGCAGGGTGCATCGGCGACACAGGCGCATATTCAGCACAGGCGTGTAGGGACATGGAAAAAAATAAAAATAAAATAAAACATCAGTGCCGCTCGGTGGGAGCAAGCCATGATGGGAAATCCAGAGTTTTCAAGGAGTTTTTTTTTTTTTTTTTTTGTCTCTGTGAAAAATGAGAGTGAGACATACAGAATGTCAAAATGGCATAAGGGGAATAAAAGCGGTCAGCAGAAAGAAAGATAGAGGAACCGAGTCAAAGGTAGAGCGAAAGGACAAAGCGAACGCAGCAGAGCCAGAAAGATGGCCACCGCAGTGATGCGCCGCGCCATGCGTCCGTCCGTCACCCAGCAGACCATTTCTCTCATTACCAGCCTGCTTTTTTAGGTGCTTGGCCAGCTCCTCCCTAGGTCACTTTGGCCAGCAGAAATGAGTGGCATCTGTTCAGCCCGGACTGTATGTGCGCAACCAAGCCAGTTGGATGTATCACTTAACTGGAGGCGTGGGGGTGCCAGGGCCGGTAACTACGGCCAACGCTGTGAATGGCTGCGAAGCCACACGCACATGCCAACGCACCATTAACGGGGGGAGGGGGGGATGACTGTAAGACAGGCGGGAGGGCTGTCTGTTGTTTAAATTGTATCTAATAGCTCCGTTGTGTAATTTGGTGCAGCTGAATAAACGCATTAAAGCTAAGCGAGCGATGTGACTGTGTGCAAACTTGGGCGGGTCTGTCATGATCCCTCACTTCTCTGGAAGATAAACTCAAGGTCAGTTACATCAAACACCCCTTGCTCCGTTTGGCTCTTGTTGCACTTCTTTTGATGAGCACGGCACCGCAGCTTGTTACACAGCAGACCTACATTGCCTCGCAAAATAAAAAAGAAAAAAAAAAGTTCACATCCCTTCGACTGTTTTACGTTATGTCGCACTTACAACCCCGCGGCCTGTGTGCAATACTTCATGTCAGTGGGATTGTACGTGGTGGCCCGAAACGTGTGGTGCTTGACGGTTTCTAATCCATCATGAAAAGGGAAAGAGTGCGGCGAAACTGCGAGCCATGGAGACCCTTCTGAGCTAAGCTGGGCGAGGAGAGAGGAGCTGCAAAGATCCGCAGCTCAGGTGGGAAAATCGGTCAACGTTGCCGCTAGTAGTGGGCCGTTTATGGGAGAGTTGTTGAAACAACTGCTTTCTTCTTGCCAGTTTACAGTTTACCAAAGGGCATACAGAGGGCATAGCAAACATCAGCAGGAGGGTCTGTAATGTATGTTCACCCTGGACATGTCGTCTCCACGGCGACACATGGTGGGGCAGCATCTTGGTGTGGGAAGGCAAATCTTCAGCAGGAGCAGAGAAGCTGATTAGAGCTGGCACAAAGATGGACGGAGCTAAATACAGGGCAATCCCGAGAGGAAATCTGTTGCAAAGGATATGAGACAACCCAGAGTTACAAATCAAAGCGTCTACAAATGTCTGAAAGTCCAAGCAATCCCCACATAAATCTGACAAAGCATCCACGGCGAGGCTTGAAATTTGACAATATTTCAATCCGACTGAGCTCGAACTATTTTCTAACGGGCGCAGATTTCAGTCAGAGATATTTCAAAGGACCTGGTGGCTGCTACCGCTAAAAAAGCGTGGTTGGTGGTTCCAGAAAGTATTGACACAGGGACGCTAGAAAGATATGCACACCGCACTTCAAAGATTATTTCTAAAAGATTTCAAACGTTGGCTCTTTTTGTCCCACTACACCGTTGTACGCTACTCTGTTGGAGTGCCACATAGAAATCTCATTAAAATAAACTAAAACCCAGAGGTTGTAACACGTCAAGGAGAGATACATAGTTTTACAATATGCTCCATCTCTTACCCCCCACCCTCCAATTTTCTCCTGAAAACACTCAATGTCTGACGCTGCAGTTTCAGTGATGGTTACTATTTACCACTCTTATGACAGGAAGTTAATAGATAAAGATTGACTGGTCCTGTGGAAACGGGCGCGTTTCCCTAATCCGTACGTCTAATTTCCGAGTGCGCTTAAAGTAACATTAACAGGTGACCCCCTTTTTTTCTCAGTGCCTTTGTGCTGAACTGCTCGCTGCATTGTGTGTGGCCCACATTGGGGCAGGTGATTGATTACATTTTTATAAGAGCAATGTAGAACCTGAACCCATAATTGGCACGGCTCTTTGTGTTTTATCCCCCCACCAACACCCACACACTTCACCGTCTCTGCTTGATGCATGGTCCCGGTTGCTCATAAGGTTGATGACTTAAAGAAAGCAATCTGAAAGCTGCTCTTGGTGACTTTAAACGTTGTAGGCAAGGAGGGACGTGCCTGCCGGCAGAGGTCAGTGTTGCTCCACTGATGGAGTCAGAGCCAAGTTTTCTCTCTCTCCCCTCCCCTCCCCTCCCCACCTCCACTCTCTCTGTCAGTCATCCTGGCTTCATTTTCTCTCTTTTACTTTCTCATTCGGTTCTCTCTCGCTCCCGCTTTCCTCCACATTCATCTTACTCCGCGCGTCATGCCGCTGGAGTACCGGGAGCATTATATGATAATCACAGTATGGCGTACGCATCTCCTGGCCTCAAACGCAGCACTCAGGCTCACGGGGAACAGCTGTGTGCCGTAATTGCATTTGACTCCACTTAATCTAATAGTTTTAGGAACAATGGGACATAAAAGGTGTGTTTTTGTTTTCTTTTGGGTTGTTTTTTTTTTAAACTCAGGGAAACCCAATGAGCGTGCCTCCAGGAGACGCTAATAGAGTTGGGTGTGAGAGATATTAAGAGGATATCGACTCAGATTAAGACGCGCGCGGGCAGCAACTCAAACGGAGGAGAAAAAGAGATTAAAATTCCTCCATCAAAAGGATACCGCCCGCATCCTATTATTGATCGTCCGGCGTGTTGGTGTCAACGTTTAGACTTGATTAGTGCTGACACGATTGGGCTCGGGCTGCAACACCAGGCTCGGCAATAATGGCCGCAACGCCTTGTGCATATCAAATATAGCGTGAATCCTGCCGGGGTAATTAATATCGCGCTGTGGCTTTGCGTTTCCGGGCATAAGCGGCCAATCGGATTTTGCACGGCGGTAATTAAGATGGCAGGAGGGGGGGTTGTTAAGTCTCCTCTTTGTGTACCTTCTTCTCTCTCTCTCTGAGATTCGGCCCAGAAAATGTGCTGTTGACATTTTGCAGGGAGGAAAACACAAGGGGGGTAATTTCTTCCCAACACCGAGGCCACGGCGAGTTACTTGTGGCAGACATGCTTTACTCTTCCCTGAGAGGCGAAGCGAGGCCTTCAGGCTGGCAGGGCGGGCTGCTTCACGGGTCCTGGTTGATGTGTTCAGAAGCTTTGTCATGCTGCACTACTTCACCCCCCCCTGCATCAGAGCTTTTCTTTTTTGTTTCTAATCCACCTCTGTCCCATGACACACTGCCTTGTATTTCCCAATGTGCAGTCGTCTCATCAGAAAGCTGTCCGTGCGGTTTGAAATCACCCGGCCGCCATCGGGCAGGTATATTGACCTTGGCGACGAGGAAGCTGCGCCCACACGCTGCTATTTTTGGCCCGTCTGGCGCAGATGTGGTGATTATCTGGCCGTGCTGATTTCGGTCCAATCGTGGCGTGAACAGGAAAATTGTAGGGCAGCGACTGAACCATGACTCTGATGGGTTTGACTGGAGTTCAATTCATGTTGGATCAGGCTAAGATGGCCTGTTGTTTGTTATGCAGTCATTTATGGTAGAGAGAAATCCCTTTGTTGTCCATAATAAAATGTGAATACATCTATTTTTAACTTCCAGCTTTATTTGGCCTTCTTACTCTAACTAAACAAGCTATAAGACACTAATAACCGTTTAATGATACACCCAGCCTTTAAAAATAAAAACATTGTTCAGCAGGACCAGATAAGGTGGATTTGAGCAAATATATCTGGGAAGAACTTAGAACCACAAATGGAGGGAAATAATAAAATAAATCCCTGACAGGACTGTGGAGAATCTGTAATCAGCGTGGAGTAATTCAGTCCAGGTTAGACCAGTTTATAAATTGTGCTCTAAAAAATGACTGTCCCCTTTCAGATTTCTTTTTTTTTTTTTGTCACAATTTCGTCTTAAGGATCATTAAATAAATTGTAATGCCAGGCAAAGATAATCAGAGTAAACAAAAAAAAAACCCAGCAGTTTTCAAATGATGATTTCATTTACCAGGGGAGAAATGTTATTTAATCTATCCTGGCCTAAGTTTATTCACACTACTGGGAGATGCGACCCAAATCCGGTCTTTTTGCCCATATGCGACCAATGGCTGCCCTTTTCACGGCAGTATGAACGTCCCAATCCCAATTCCCCCCTACCCCCCCCCCCCCCAACAAAAACAACAACAAAAAAGAAAAAACGGTCTGTGCCACCTCGTGATACTAATTTGGATACGTATCAGACTTTTTTCAAAGCGTCCGCTGTCTGAACGGAGATGTCACATATTATCTGTCTTTCAAATCACTCTCCTGTTTCTCACTACACATCCAGACACAGTAGTAGCAGTTAGCGCTAGGCCGTTATTTTTATATGAAATGGGAAGAGGATTCATCCCTCAGCTCTGAACAAAACACCTGATCTCAGATATGTTTAAGAACTTTCAAAATGACTAGAAACCTGATTTTACAACCAATACAATAAAAAAAATCCTTCCTAGAGTACACTATACAGGTCAAAGATTATCCAAGATGGGTTTTGGACAATCTAATATATGTTCACAGTGCAGAGGCAATAATACTGACAATTATATCCATGCACTATAGTTATGCACACTTGTTCAGAGGCATAGGGGCTGATTTGAGGCTCTGGGGGGTATCCAGAATGGGGTGTCTGGTCGGTCTGGCGCCGGGGTCTGTGGCCCCCGGTTGGGCAGGGCTTGGGGAGCCTCCGGGAGGCCTCCCGCGGCTGCTTGTGATGCTCTTGGGGGGTTCTCCGTCAGCGGGTGTGGGTTTCTGGCCTGGTAGCTGTGCTGCTCCTTGGATGGTTGGGGTGGGTCTGGGGTCCTGGGGTGTGTCATCCTTAGGCGGGTGTCCTGGCAGGACCTGGGGGCTTGGGTTCTATAGAGTATGTCACTGGGGGTTTGGGCTGGTCTATGGACAGGGGCCTGGCCTTATCCAGGGCCTCTGATGTGCTAGAGGGCCTTGGGGCCTGTCGAGCTGGTAGGTGGGTATGGACATTAACATCTCATGGTACATGATGCTTGGAGGCCTCCGTGTCCAGCTCCTTGTCTCAGCCCTGTTTTGTGGCGGCTCTCGATGCTGGGGAGAGGGGAGGATTTCCCAGCCCTGCTGTCTGGGAAGACATCTGTGGGGCGGGGAGGGGGGGGGGTGGACCCACATTCGCATTTGGACCTTGGGGGTTCTGGGTAGGGTGTGTAGGGGTGCACTGGCACCTGCTACCTTCTGGAAAGGGGGTGGGCTGGGCCAGGCACGCCCGTTTTTGGCTCTCTTAGTTTTAAATGTACTTGGGAACAACATGCAACAACGCAACATTTGAACAGGCGGAGGTAGGCTCGGGGTCTTTCTCACACCCCTGTTCTTCAATTGCCACCCAGAGTCCAGGGCCTGATGGAGGAGCAAGCAACCTGGTCCAGGGTCTTGGCTGGGGGCTGATGTTGGGTCCCGGGAATCGGCTGGGGCTGGCGCTTTTGCTCTCCCCTGGAATATGGGGGGGTTGGCCTGTTCTGTTCATGCAGGCCCCAACTCCGGGTGGATACCCTAGGGCCAATGGCCTCTGATCCGTGGGCCAGCAGAAAATTGGACCGGCTACAGGAATGAAAAAGTGATGTGGTAATGTGAAATGACCTTTTAATGTTTTAAGCTACTTCAGGAATGAATACTTTGATTTTCACCAAACCAAGCACCGTATCATTTTCACATCTTGATGCAAATCCATAATGACATTTTAAATTTTTTTTAGAAGTGATTAGTCGTGACTTATAATCAGCTCATTTTGAGTCAGCATTCAGGTCTTACCGCTAACTTCAGCCTGAGTTATACCACCTCTTCCTGTGTGCACACATGCACCAGGCTCCCCTCATCGCTCCACGGCTGATCTGAAATGAGATGTGTCCCTTTATTTTACCTGGTCGAGGGATTAACGAGGCAGGCTGACAGCCCTGGACTGGCAGGCCATCCCTGTCGGTGCACGCAGTTGCGGTGAACAGCAAATCATTTTTCTCAGCCTTCTTTTTCTATTGACTTACCAGCTACGTTTAGATGAACAAAAGTAATCGGATTAAAGGGCCATGATGATATGCATCATGTAAATAAACCAATCGAAATATAGTGATTGGGTTAAGCTTTTCAAAACAAGAGCTCAAAATTGTTATTTATTCAGTAATGTTTATACTGTAATTAAAACCTGGTAAAAGTCCAGCCTGGGGTCTCGGAAGTCAAAAGAGCTTGTACACTACTGCTTTGTTTGCTATTTTCTGTTGTTGTTTTGTTTCTAGGGGAAATGTGCTAACTGCGCATGTCAGATTGGTTCTATTCTGAATAAAGCCAGGTGCAAAAAAAGGCACATCATATTCAGGTTAATTGATTGTGTGTCCATATAAAGGGTACAATCCAATTATCTGTCGTTTTTAATCCGACATTTCAATCTGATCGTGAAATTTTGTGCATGTAAATGTAACGGGTACCAGGGTTCTGAACCCGTCAGCAGCAGATGTAGCTGAAAAACAGCATGTAAATGAGCACACTGGAGACGCAGTCTGTGTTACTCCACTTTCTCTCAGCTTATTTTATTTAACAAACCAGCTCCTTTAACTGTCAATACAGCCCCATTTATAGTTCAGTAATTTACTGTACATATTAGACATATTCCATCATACATAAAACCAACATTAGCTTTCTTTAAGACAGAAATAATCCCATAACATATTTTGTCACAATCCCCTCAGGTAACCTTTACCTTCAATTCACTGCACTTTTGTGCACATTTAATCACACACAGTGACTTATTTCATGGGCAAGTATTTTACAGTTATTGTAAGCTGGCATAACTATCTTCAAATTCAAACCACTTTAATTAAATGTATGCATTAAATCACAGTTTAACCATTCACCACCGTGTTTAGAACACAAATAAACCATGGAGTCTGATAACAGCATATAACTTACATACCATAGAATATACATATGCCAACTTCCTTTACCAGCAGTTACAGTTAGTAATTCAGTGGTTGCACCTACATAACCCGCTATTATCCGGCGCTACTGTGTGCTAACCAACTAGCATCATTGCATGTTGGCTACTTCTTTTAGCTGCTGCTGGCTCCAAAACACTACAAAACTCTCCCAATATCCTTCACACAATGACGCATTTCTCTAACCATTTCTCAAACTGTACCAAATAATAGATAAACTACTTTATTAACATAAACTTGGAGCTTATTCTCACCTGAAAAACAGCATGTAAATGAGCACACTGGAGACGCAGTCTGTGTTACTCCACTTTCTCTCAGCTTATGAGAAACGGCAGAGCAACAGGCAGCTCAGATTCTCCATGTGCCATCTACAGGTGATACACAGTTACTACACCCATCGTCTCCTGTTAACAACAAATAAAATAACTACTGATTATAACCTAGGAACATTTAAAGAAATGCATGCTCCTTTTTTTTCTATTGTGGGCACACATCAGTGGGCATCACACACTCCCGGCAAAAATAAAAATAGCTCTGTCATCAAAAAAAAACTTAACACAGATTCTCATTACCCCATCTCATTAACTAAACCTACTCAACCCACAACATTCTAGATGGAATGCTCACAACTGGTGTGTGGTATGTATGATGTTGCCATGGAACTTGAGCACACAAAAAAGAATTTGAGTACAGCGCACTCGGTGGTGGACTAGGTAGATATGAATATTGCAATGGTTGAGCAAAAACTGCATTCACATTTGCATGTGACTGTACTGACGGCTTCCCCAATGAATCATACGTGAGGAAATGTCTAGGCCTCCTATTGCGTGTTGACCTCCTGACCTCTGTCTGATCAAGTTCAGCAGGAGGGATTCTGACTTGATTTTCAGACTCTGGCCCTACGGACTGGTTTATCCCCTCCACTTCCACAGGTCTGGTCGAGACAGGTATGGTTTCATCGTTTGGAGATTCCAATATGGTGTCAGGTGAATATTCAGCCAGTGTCTGATTTTCATCCCCGACTGTTTCAGGGGCCCTCTCAAACGTTTGAGGCGAAGTTGTCTGGGGTAAGTAAGGTTTCTCGTATGGACACCTTTGCTCATTTCTTTGTACTGGTACCCTAAGCCAGTATCCTGAGGGAAAATCATCATCGGAATCAGATGTTTCACCATTCCTCTCTTCCCTCTCTTGCCTTGTGTCCTTTCTCTGTCTTTGTTTGTGGGTCTGTTTTCTGACAGGAACCAATCTTGCTTGGTGCAGTGTCTCTTCCACAGGTAGGTCATTTACCAGCATAAGAAGGTTGCGATGTAGCGTCCGAGTCTTATTCTGGTCTCCTGATTCAGGATGGATAACATACACTGGGCTGTCTGCTAGCTGTCTTTTAACTAAGTAAACAGTCTTTTCCCAGTAATTCCGTAATTTGCCTGGTCCCCCACGTTCACTGAAGTTCCGGACCAAGACTCTGTCTCCTTGGTGAAGAGTTACTCCTTTTGCTTTCTTGTCGTATGTCACTTTCCCCTTTGCACTAGCCTTTGTGCTGCTTTCACTGGCAATCCGGTAAGCTTGTGACATACGCCCTGCCCATTTTTCCGCATATCCTTTAGGTGTTTCTGACTCTTTGTCTCCAGCCAGTCCAAACAACAAGTCAACTGGGAGGTGTGGATGACGGCCATAAAGGAGGAAAAAGGGTGAGTAGCCCGTTGACTCATGCCGTGTGCAGTTGTACGCGTGTACAACATGAGGGAGGTGATCCTTCCACCGCAGCTTTTCACTATCAGTCAAGGTCCGTAACATTTGAAGGATGGTGCGATTTAGTCTCTCAACTGGATTCCCTTGGGGATGATATGGTGTGGTTCGTGAGTGGCTCACCCCAGATAAAAGCTGCAAAGTTTGGAACAACTTATTCTCAAATTCGCGACCCTGGTCGTGATGCAGCTTTGATGGATATCCAAACCGAGGAATGAAGTCATTGAACATCAGCTCAGCAGCTGTTCTTCCACTTTTATTTCTTGTGGGATATGCCTGAGCAAATCTTGTGAAATGATCAATGACTACTAATATATATTCAAACCCTCCCACGCTGGCTTCTAAGTGCAGATAATCAATACACACCAGTTCTAAGGGAAAACTGGAAGTGATACTACACATAGGCGCCCTATCGTAGGTGACAGGTTTCTTGGCTTTGATGCACAAACACTTTTGAGTGACATATTCCTCAATTTCTTTAGCCATGAAGGGCCAGTAGAATCTGTCTCTTGCCAGATGAAGCACTTTCTCTGTGCCCACATGGCTCATCTCATTGTGCAGATATTTCAGAGCTAATGGTCGATACTTGGTAGGAAGAACTAGCTGTTTCTTCTCTCCTGCAAATCTGTAAAGGAGGTCGTTTTCCAAACGCAGTTTGCTCCATTCATGGAGCAATTTCTGAGTATCTCTGCCAACCGTTTTACGTATTTCATCTGTCAAGGTAATGTTGGATGCTTTCATTTCTCTGACCTGGCCTATTGCTGAATCCTTCTTTTGTGCTTTGACAAGGTCCTCGTGGCTTATGGTCGGGAGATCAGAGTTGAGTTGTTGGTCAGAACCTCGGGAAGAAGAAATGAGCGCTGCAACCCATGCTACATCTTTGCGCCAAGCTGCTTGACTCCCATCCCATGTTGCACACACCGCCTCATCTGGGAAGTCCTCAGTGCAAGTTTTCCCATATGTCTCCATATCAAGAGGAAAACGAGACAGTGTATCAGCATCAATATTGGACTTCCCAGGCCGGTATTTAATGTCGAACCGAAAATCTGAGAGTTCACCCACCCACCTATGACCAACTGCATTAAGTTTGGCTGTACTTAAAATGTAGGTCAACGGGTTGTTGTCTGTGTATACCGTAAAGTGAGGGGCATAGTACAGGTAATCCCGGAACTTCTCACACACAGCCCATTTCAATGCCAGAAACTCCAGTTTTCCACTGTGTAGATGGTAATTGCGTTCGGCTGGTGTAAGTGTCCTGGAACCGTACCCGATCACTCTCAGTTTGTCATTCTGGTGTTGGTACAAAATGGCTCCCAACCCCTGGTCTGACGCATCAGTATGTAGAATAAATGGCAGACTAAAATCCGGATATGCCAGGACAGGTGGGTTTGTTAGGACTGTAATTAGCTGTTCAAGAGCTTCCTGGTGTTTGGTGGTCCAGCTCACTGGTGCTCTGGAAGATAGTTGGGGCTGTTTGGATTTCCCTCTCCGGGCTGATGTCTGAGCTGTACCTGATTTATTCTGGAGCAGCTCATAGATCGGTTTAGCAATCCGGGAAAAATCCTGAATGTATGAGCGGTAATAGCCGAGAAATCCAGCCAGCCTCCTAACCTCTCCGACTGTCGTTGGTTGCTTTTTACTCAATGTGTGTATCGCTTCCAAATCATGGGGATCTACTTTGACCCCTTCGGCAGACACAAGACGACCCACATATCGAACCTCTGACTTGAACAGTTCACATTTTTCCGGTCTCAGTTTCACTCCATGACGCTGGAGAGCCTGTAGGACCTGGCGGAGTGCTTCAACATGTTCCATAAATGACTTAGAATAGCAGAGTACATCATCTAGATATGGAATGCAGCACTCATCTCGAAGTGGTCCTAACATTTCCTCCATACTCCGCTGAAATGTTGCAGGGGCGTTCGAAAGCCCAAATGGGATTCGAACCCACTCATAGAGTCCCCACGGGGTGATAAAGGCAGTGAATTGACGTGACTTCTCTGCAACAAAACCTTGGTGATAGGCTTTGCCTTGGTCTAGTATACTAAACCATGCATTTCCTCCAAGGGTGTCAGTCAGGTCCTTTATCCTGGGTAGCGGGTGTCGATCAGGTACCGTCTTTTTGTTTAAGAGCCGATAATCAATACATAGCCGTAGGCTGCCATCTTTCTTTCGAACACACACAACCGGTGCAGCGTACGGGGACTTGGATTTGACTATCCAGCCTTTAAGTAACAGGTCCTGTATATACTCTTTCACTTCTCTAAAGAGAGGTTTTGGAACAGAGGAGTAGGTGGCTCTTACAGGAATCTGATCTTGAAGAGTGATCGACATCTGTAAACTGGGTATACATCCAATATCATGGCTGTCTCGTGCAAAAGCCCCAGCTTCTTCACAAAGCATCTTATTCACCACTGTCCTTTGATCCTCATCTAGATGGCTGAGGTCTACAGGGGGTTGCCATGGAGCCTGACTGAGATTGATGGGTGCTGGAGTAGCACTGTTAACAGCCACCGCCGGGTTCGCTACTTCAGCTGAGCTTGCTGAAATCACCTTATCAACGTCATGAATGTTGCCCAGAACTGTTTTCCTTGGTAAAGTGATTGTATGTCTTGTATTATTTCCAACAGGTACAGCCACATAGGGTCTGTTTGGATTTTGGACCTCTAAAACACCTGCTCCAACATCCAGTTCAGCTAAGGGGATACTGTCATCATCAGGCTCAAACAGCACAACAGAGTCAGGGAAAATGGTGTCAAATGGAACCTGACATTTGACCCAGGCCACTTGACCAGCTGGAATGACTGTGTCTTGTTTGCCTGTCCGTAGTTGTCCCCACTGCACAGTAAGCCTGTCTGTCTGGATAAAATTCACCAGGAGTTTGGCCTTCTCCGCTGGAATGGAAATGGCATTACACACCAGGCTGGTAAGTGTTGGAGCTAGGTTCTGAGGCTGCTCTTTTATCATTACCTCCAAAACATTGAATCCCAGCAATGGTCGTTCCAAGGCAGTGTTGTAGTACTCGAGTCCGAGACTCGAACTCGAGTCCGAGTCATTAGCTAAATTTAGAGACTCGTGACTTGACTTGGACTTGAGCACTGATGACTCGAACTTGGACTCGGACTCCTACATTCAGATCATTCTGACTCGGAGATTGAGAAAAAGACTCGACTTTTTTTATATCATTAGGCTATAATTTTAATATGTCATTAGAATATTATTTGGTGTATGATTTTAATATCTAAATGTCGTACCGCGCACGTGACGTCACCATCTCATGAGCAACGCCCCTTGCCGCTAAGGAAGGGCAAACAGTGTGAGAGCGCTCGTAGCAGCCAGCCATTACGCATGCAACAGATACAACTATATGACCGACTTTACAGCTGTTAAACTATCACAAGAGGATGTCCAGGCGCCCATTTTACTGGTAGAACTGTGGAACAACATACCAACGTTCAGCTCAAACGATGGATTGAGTGTCGAGGTCTCGGAAAGACGGGCCGAGTTGATAGAAAGGTAAGTCGATGTTTTTCTTCGGCTCGGCGTTCTTGGCGTCATCAGACGTTTTTTTTCTGTTTGTAGTCACCGTCCAGGAATCGGTATAAATTTTCCGGCCCGCCGAACAATTTAGTCCGGTCCGGTGGCGAAATGCATTATCATTATCCAACGGCTGTATCTCCTCGCTACATCGACCGATCTGCACCAGATTTGTTGTGAGTCATGGGGGAACGCTGCCGAACGCGTTTGTGGGAATCGCCCGGTGGACGGGCGAGGGAAATGCGTAACAGCATCTGCGGTGGCGGGCGGCCGGCGGTGTGCGAACCCCGCCCGCCGGCCGGAGCCGCGGCGGTGGCCAATAGGCCGGAGTGTGCTTGGCTGCGAGGGCCGATCGACGCCGCTTGCGGCTTTAACATCCTTCATATGCGGCCTATCAGCGTACCTCGAGTCGCTGTTGCACGTTCCATAACAACAATGTTTAAAAAACATGGTTAGGAGACGTCTTGGAAAAAGCGGTAGTTTTACCGAGTAAAACCAAGGGTAACTACAGCGAAAGAGTTATTAGTGCAATGGAATGTTACTGCTTCATGTCATACATCACACGTCAATAGTGACTCGACTCGGACTTGACTCGGATGAGTAGTGGACTCGACTCGGACTCGACTCGGATTTTTTTTTTAATGACTTGGACTTGACTCGGACTTGAACACTGGTGACTCGAACCTGGACTCGGACTCGAGGCATAGTGACTTGACTACAACACTGTTCCAAGGCAAGACTACTGACAAGGAAAGGAACATTAATAGACAGATCCGGATTTGTGTTTCCCATCAGATTAACAGTAATGGGTAACCAGCCATCAAATGGGATAACAGCCCCATCTATGGCACAGATTTTTAGGTCATCTTCATCATCCAGGATTTCACTGAGTGGCTTGACAGTAATTTCTGGTAAGTATTTGTCTTTCCAGCTTTTATCAATCATGCTCACCTGGGCGCCTGTGTCTAGTAAAGCAGTGACAGCAAAACCATTTAAGCTACACTGGGTTAAAGCTTTCCTCCCAATGAGCTTGGCTAGAGAGTCACTTTTGCTGTTTGGTGAGTTATGGCTGGTTGTATTTGTCAAGTGAGTTGACTGACTGTGTTTGTGTGGTTTTGTTCCCTGGTCTTGTGTGGGTACATGGACGGTTGCAGCATGTTGTTGTTCAGACTCACCAATTTGACATGTTGCATGTAGGGACTGTTGGGGCCCGGTCACTGTCTGTCCCCCGGCAGGGACCGGCTCCAGTTTTCCTGACGCGTCGGTTTCTGGAGGCAGCCCACTGCTTTGTGGCCTTCCTCACCACAGTGAAAACAATGGATACAGTTAGGACGGTTTTGTTCAAGACACTTTGTGCAGCTATACCGCCTTCCTATTTGCTTGTCCCTGTTGTGTCTTGGTGGCTGTTTATTTTGGTCAGATGCTTGTTGTTGAGTTAATTTTTGTAATGACTCAACAAGCGTGGTGAGCTTTTCAACCTTTTCCTTTAGTTGTTGGACTCCATCAGCTTGTGGTGTTCTGCCTAGACCCTCTCTTGCACTTGGATATTGGGCAGCATTTGCCTCAACCTGAGCACTGTGTAAATTTGTGGGTCTTTGGCGAGGGGCTGACCCCAACCGTCTCTGTCGTTCATTCTCATCACTTATTATTTTACTCATCTGTCGTAGTATTGCTTCATCAGTTACACAAGGGTCAGCTAGAAGGGGTTTAAGTTCTCTCCGAACATTATCATGCTTGTGCCCAAGGCCTTGGTACACAGTATGGATGAAAATGTCTTGAACTGTGCTTGGGCTGTACTTAACATCTGTGTCACCATGTTTTGAGGCCAATAAGATCTTTTGCTTAAGCCCAATGGCTCTGTACAGGAATTGTTGGGGTGTTTCGTTGTCCCTTTGTTTGGTACACATGAGCTCCTGGAAAAACTCTGTGTTGCTTTGCTCACCAAGATGGGAGTGTAGAAAGGCTTTAAGTTCTTCTACTGTCAAATCATCCTTATTCATTAACATCTCCTTAAAATTTCCAGGTTTGATAACTCTGAGGACCGCCCTCACAATTTCTGTGTCACTGAACTGATCCCTTAATCCCTCATCAACCTGGCGACAAATATTGTTGTAGTTAATGTCTGACCCCTGGTCTCCAATTTGACCTCCTTGTATTTTAAACTCTCTACGATGAAGGTAGGAGAGATCTCTTAATGAGATCAGACTGTCATGAGCCAGAGGTGTGCCTAATTTGTCTCTGCTCTCTGTACTCTGCAACTTACTCTGTGACTTTTCTGGTGGGTGTGATGTAGACTGTGAGGAGGTGGTGGGTATGAACTGCCTGACCTGCTTGCTAAGCGTTTCACAACTGGCAAGTATTTTCTGTATGTCCGTGCTACCCATATCACTAGCTATCAATGTTCCCTGTTTATCTGCATTTACATCACTTACAGTAGAAAGATCACTTTGAAATGTAACCACAGGGTCAAAAAAACCCTTAACTTGACTGTCCTTCAAATCAGCATCATGACCTGGTGGATTTTCAAAAGGAACTTGTGTGATCCTGGTATCCGAACGCTGCACTTGCCGTTGAGATGCATGACCCTGAACGGCTGCATCCACCAGGTCCCTTAACTCTAACAAATGAGCCATGCCAGTGTCCTCAGACTCTAGCAAAGTCTTACTGCTCATAAAACTGGTGATGTACTCATAGCAATCCTCTTCATCTGCAGACTCAAGATGGAATGGCTCCACTTCTGAAACTGAACCCACTGACCTGGTAATCTGGAACAGTTCATCTGCAGGTAGGTTGAGCAAGTCCTTCTTGATGGACCACACCAAGCTTTTCCTCTCACCGTCTGCCATAGCTGTTCCTTCTTCCCAGCAGTGAACTACACCGTTTAAAGTCCTGGAGCCCTTTCCTTCTTTGTCTTTTCCTTCACCGGTGGACAGGGTAAGACGTCTTCCTCATCCGCCGAGATGAACGATGGAATGTATGAGGTCCCCAGCATCTGTATCACTGGAACCACATCCCAGTCTGGCAGGGAGTAGGAATCCCGGACGAGCCCCCACAACTGTAACGGGTACCAGGGTTCTGAACCCGTCAGCAGCAGATGTAGCTGAAAAACAGCATGTAAATGAGCACACTGGAGACGCAGTCTGTGTTACTCCACTTTCTCTCAGCTTATTTTATTTAACAAACCAGCTCCTTTAACTGTCAATACAGCCCCATTTATAGTTCAGTAATTTACTGTACATATTAGACATATTCCATCATACATAAAACCAACATTAGCTTTCTTTAAGACAGAAATAATCCCATAACATATTTTGTCACAATCCCCTCAGGTAACCTTTACCTTCAATTCACTGCACTTTTGTGCACATTTAATCACACACAGTGACTTATTTCATGGGCAAGTATTTTACAGTTATTGTAAGCTGGCATAACTATCTTCAAATTCAAACCACTTTAATTAAATGTATGCATTAAATCACAGTTTAACCATTCACCACCGTGTTTAGAACACAAATAAACCATGGAGTCTGATAACAGCATATAACTTACATACCATAGAATATACATATGCCAACTTCCTTTACCAGCAGTTACAGTTAGTAATTCAGTGGTTGCACCTACATAACCCGCTATTATCCGGCGCTACTGTGTGCTAACCAACTAGCATCATTGCATGTTGGCTACTTCTTTTAGCTGCTGCTGGCTCCAAAACACTACAAAACTCTCCCAATATCCTTCACACAATGACGCATTTCTCTAACCATTTCTCAAACTGTACCAAATAATAGATAAACTACTTTATTAACATAAACTTGGAGCTTATTCTCACCTGAAAAACAGCATGTAAATGAGCACACTGGAGACGCAGTCTGTGTTACTCCACTTTCTCTCAGCTTATGAGAAACGGCAGAGCAACAGGCAGCTCAGATTCTCCATGTGCCATCTACAGGTGATACACAGTTACTACACCCATCGTCTCCTGTTAACAACAAATAAAATAACTACTGATTATAACCTAGGAACATTTAAAGAAATGCATGCTCCTTTTTTTTCTATTGTGGGCACACATCAGTGGGCATCACATAAACATACCTATTGTCAGGTTATGGTGGAGCTTGTAGACATATTAAACGATCAACCACAAAATATTAATCCATACCCTTCATCAATGCTGGGATTGTGTGTGGGGGGGGGGGGGCATTTTCAGGGTCCCCCCATGTACCCCTCTCCTGTTGTGTGTTGTGTAGGGCTGAGACAATGATTAATCGATTATTGAAATAATCACCAACTAATTTAGTAATTGAATAATCATTAACTGAAGTATACAGACTCTAAAACATGCCGTTTGCTGAAAGAAAAACCCTTTCAGAGGAGTAATTAAGCCAAAGCTGTACAAAAAATACATTTTGTGTTTTAGATGAAAAACTTTCTTTGTCTGTAAATGTACTTTATCCAGAACTCTTCAAGTGGCATAATTTTATCTTCACCTGGTTCAAATTCTGTAAAAAACGAAACCCCTTCCTATTAAGGACCTTTTGCAATCTGATTATGAAAAATCAACAGATTAATAAACAGGAGCATACACACAAAGAAAAATTTCAAGTTCAAAACCCTTGTTTGTTAACATATGTTGTTTTACTGAGAGTATCTCTTATTGATTAATTGTAAAAAAATAGATTACGCAATCACTAAAATAATTGATAGCTGCAACCCTAAAGGGACATTTCCCAAATTTTCCCAACACTTACAACACCTGGCAGAGATCATGAATGTACAATCTTCAATGAAGCAGCAGTCAGCAGCCCGTGGCAAAATCCAAAGTCACCACCATATAAACATTTCCAGTTTGAGGTGCTTGAAGTTGCTGGAGTCAACTAAAACTGCCGGTCAGTCTGACTACCTGTTTGCCTGCTACCTCTCTGAGGATTAATTCTCTTTGCTGCAAACTTATTGTGATATAATATAATTGAACGCTCCAGAGCTTCGCTTAAAAATTTATAAAAATCCAAGCTATCTCTTTAACATTGTGCCATTTTACTGTTGCAAGATCTTGTTACGCTCCTACTAATAATACTTTATAGGATTCCTTTTGTTAATCAAGTTAAAAGCTGACCCTTTGGTTATATATATATAGATATATATGCACTATAAAAAAATATCCACTTCTGTGTTGGACACTTCTGTGGGCCCCTGATGTCCTGAAGCCATAATTTGCGTGCATCATCCCCTGCATAATCCTCTTCCAAAGCAATATTTAAAAGTCAAATAAAATATTATTCACCAGCAAGCGTGCGTGTCTGAGTGTGAGCGCTTGCACAGATTTCCCATGGTGGGTATCTTTGTGCGCCTGGAGGTGGGCCGATGCACGCTTTGTCCTTCCTTCCTTCCTCTCCCCCTGCGGCGGAGATGACTGATTCTAGGATGCGGTGGCTCTTCCCTCACTCCATGTCATTTCCAGGCCAGAAAGCCCAGGGGGATCCTTCTCGACGTTCACATCTCAGCCATCCACCCGCCTCCCCCCCACACCCCCCCACCCACCCGGAGCCCTCCAGGCCTGTGACACGCATAACACATTGGCTCTGTCACCAACACAGCTTATTTTAGAGCGGCCTCCTTGGCTGCTGGGAGAACTTTAACTTTATGTAAATCATATTAATAAATTTGTGGGAGTCAGGGGAGGAGGGTTTGCACTGAGGATTTAAGAAGGTGAGCGGGACAGTGACAGTAAGTCAGCAGATGAAGGAGGAAGCGGAAGAAGGGAGGGGTGGCCGAACGTACGGTCCAGTAACCATGGCGCTAGTGTTAGGAATACAGAGTGAAAGAGGGTCAGCAAAAAATAAAAAAATGACTCGCACTAACCTGCAGGTGGGGATTGTTATGGCCCATGATTTTCCAGGTGAAACAACTAAATTGAAGCCAAAGTGATATATCACAGGACAGCCGCAGCACAATGGGTCTGCAGCTGACAAAAGTGTGCTGATGAGCTGCAATAGGAGGAAAATGTTGTCATTTTTTTTCTCCAGACCGAAATGGAGAAGAAAAAAAAAAAAACCACTTTAGACCGCAATTCTCTAATTGCATGAATTGCGCAAGTGAGCCAGAGTGATTTCTTGAACACGTACGTTTTGCATGATCCCATTTATCCGTTAATAGGAATGCTTTCAGTCGGCCATTAAAAAGCAAGGAAAAAAAACAAGAGACAAAGACAACAACAGTGTTTGTATTTGTTCAATCGAGCCCCCGCTGCTGCCGTCTAATGGCTCTTTCTACTGAGCTCATTTTCTCTGTTTCATCTAACACCTGCTTCCCTGTCACGGAGATGGAGAGAGTACGAGAACCATCTCTCTGCTCAGGGTCAAAATGCATCTCGAGTTGCCGAGCTTTCTTTTCATTTTCTTTGATTAAGAGAAGTGAAGAGAGAAAAAGAAGGTAATTCGTGATTCTTCTTTTTCCCTTTATGTGAGGGAAAGGAGAAATTAAGGATGAGGATACAAAGGTTTCCCTACTCGCATTTAGCCGAACAGCTAACCTTTATTTAAGCAGCGACACTGACAATGCCTTCCATGTTTTTTTTTGTGCACCCCTTGTGAAGAGTGTGGAAAGCTTCCAAATAAATGCCTCTTGTACTGAGTTGGGCAGCGAAGGCACTGGAAAAAGGTTGTTTTGTGTCTTGCGAGCGATTTCTGTGTTGATTTTTTTCACATGTGTGTTCAAATCCCAGGGAACAAACCTGAAAATGGTTTGAAAAAAGGCGGAGGCCGTTGGATTCTTGTACAAAGTCTCCTGATTCTTAGCAACGTTGCCACTCTAACGAGGCTCTCAGAGGCTTTGGAAGTGAAAGCGGCCCACAGGACCCCAGATCCTCCACCATGCTTCACAGTGGGCACGAATTCCCACAAATTCAAGCTTTGTTTTATGCCGGTAAAGTCCAGCGTTTGTAGTAAAAAGTTAATTGTTAGTACGACCAGTGTTGTATAAAGTACTGAAATCTCAGAGTCAAGTAAAAGTATAAGTACCTCTCCTAAGTCCAAGTCACTGACTGAAATGTTACTTGAGTAAAAGTCTTAAAGTATCTAAAATGTCTTGTACTTAAGAATGAAAATTACTGTAAAAATAGATGTACTCAAGTAATGTAATAAAAAGTATAAGTAAAAAGTAAAACAAAGCAAATGCAGTTTGAATGACATTTTTTATATTTTGGTAAACTTTGAAGGTCAAATTCACTTAAAATAATATAAACAACCAAGTGTTGAAGAAGGAAAACTGAAAGCTTACAAAAAGGTTGTATCTTCTGTCTAAACTTCTCCAAGTAAGGTCAGTGCTATGCACTTTAAAATTGTACACAACCAAGCGCAGGAGAAATTTAGACCAATTTTAGACATAAAATACAACCTTTTTCTAAGCTTTCAGTTTTCCTTCTTCAAGTAAGATCAGTGCTATGCACTTTAAAACTGTACACAACCAAGTGCAGGCAAAGGGGGTGTATACTAAGAACATGGTTAAGTGATAAACCAGGTCTAGTTAACCTACAGGAAGTGGTAAACCTGCTAATAGATACACCTGTAACAATATCAGAAGGTGGGGTCAAAACACTTGCGTGTCTCTCACTCTCAATCTCGCTTTTTTTTGTACTGAGTAACTAAACCAAACGTTGAAAATGTATTGGAGTAAAAGTACGCAATTAAGTTTGTAAATATAGTGAAGTAAAAGTGAAATTTATCCAAAAATGTTGTACTCGAGGAAAGTATAAAGTACTCCTTAATATACTTAAGTACAGTAGTGAAGTATTTTTACTTCGTTACTATACAACACTGAGTACGACCAATATATAGACCCTTAATAGTTCAAATTAAAGTCTTGGTAGTATTTAGAAACTCAAATAGGATGGCTGGGCAGTTGGATGCTTCTGAGAATAGGTGTTCATCTGGATAATAAGCTGGACTGGAGTCACAACACGGATGCTCTGTACCAGAAGGATGTGAGCAAAAGGAGGCGCTCGTGAAGACCTCATCAGCCGTCTTCTCTGGTGTGGTTTATTGGAGCAGCGACTTATCTGCCGCTGAGATGAAGCAGGTAGAGAAGCTCATCAGGATTTCCCCTCTACCCACTGCAGGTGGTGTGAGACAGAAGCATCCCTGCTGGACAACGCCTCCCAGTGATGTCTCCTTCATGCATGAAGCTGCTGCAGAGCGTCTCCAGTGGTAGACCTCTGCATCCTAAGTGCACAAAGCCGCCACTGCTCCCATCAAACTCAGCGAGTGTTTATCGTCTCTTCTGTTTAGTGCACGGTCTTTTTCATTCTTGGAAAATAGTTTGCTGGTGTTTTTTATGCATACATATACATGCATGTTTCGTACATGCCGTAAAATCCCCCAACTCCCTAATTTCTTGAGTGTGTTTATTTTAACTGCACAGGATTTTTTTTTTATGTTGTAAATTTGGTATTTCATTCTGGCACATCGGAATTTTCCCACTGTGGGACAATAGAGGATTTTTGTATTCTATTCAACTATAGTTCATGGCTGTGTGCCGCAAAACGTCATGAATATATTCAGGGGACAGCTGCACCACCGTTCTAGTAGTTTAATTAAACTGAGGTTCCCTTGCTGTGCAGGTTAACCGCTCAAAGGTTGGGGTCCATTTTAGAAGCAGCGGGGACAGTTTCAATTATTACACGTTGCTCTGCAGCCCAGAAACCACAATATAAGTCCGTACATATACCCCATGTGGTTTCAGTAAATAGTAAACTCCAATTTTAATGAACTAATTTCTGATTATTTGTTCCGTATATATTAATTGACACTTAAATAATAATGAGAATATCCAGATTGTTTTTCTTTTGTATCATTCTCAATGAGAAGTGATGAGACTGTAGATGGGAAACTACAAAAACACTTTATTTTAGAGTTTTTCCCCTTATTTAAGACTTCCATACATTTCCCAGCCTTGATGATCTAAAGAAACTTTATTATCTCTTTGCACCGGGAGTTGTTTTTGTTTCCAGTATGTATCTTTATTCTCCTTACTTAAGTATTTCTTGTCTTTGTAAGCCGTAGTTAATGATAGATAATCCTCAGTCAGCGCATCGCTTCATAGATAAATGCAAACTCACGCTCCCAAGTGTGTGGCTCTTAATTGCGGGCAGCCTCTGGTGGGACCGGAAGGACGGCAGCCAGCGTGAGGAGCCGCTGGGATCCTCACGCACCCAGTGGGTCATTTTCATGGTTTCCTCACAGCTTACCGACAATCCCACACGAATACTTATCAGATTTGTGCGCACCAGAGGCCTAGAGAGAGGAAGTGGAGCTGCCAATGAAATGAATTAACCCCTGTCAGCTTCATGATGCTGTATAGGCCACTGATTTTCCTCTGACAACCGTAACAGGATTTGTTTTTCCTTTTCATACGCGGATATTTTCTCTGTAAACGTATGGCCGCCAAAACTGAATCCTATCAGACTTTTCCTTGTTACTTGCAGAACAGGAGCAGGCACTGACTTAACTTGCATCACTTCTAAGCTTCTCAGCACACGTCGCATTTGGACACACTTGCAATGTAGCTTAACTTCGCTTCTCTCTCAGAGAGCAAAGCTAAAAGACGCGCGTTGGGTCCCCGGCAGCGGCGGCGGCGCATGTCGACACACGGCCCATGTGTTGATTACAAGGACCAGCACACCTACATATGTTTGCTGTCAGTCTGCACCAACAAGAAGCAGGCTGGTGGTAACATGCTTTACTAATCGGTCCAACAGCAAACGCTCCCCGGGGAACACGGGTCGAACTCTGTAATTCAGCGCAATGAGAAATGTATTGTTTTGTGGCAAAAGAAGGCAAACACGGTGGTTGTCGTTCTGTGTTGTATCCCGCCACGATGACAACGTTAGTATGCTGGTAGTGACTGTAAAATGTTTACGCTGCAGCATTCCCTCTCTTTAGTCTGTCTTCTTCAGTTTTAGATTAACAGCCTACTTGGTTAAGGGAAGAGTTCAGGGCAGCCCAAGACAACGCCTTGAAACTGGCTGTTTTTTTCAACAATGACAAATATCATTTGATATATACATTCACATTCAATAAATTAGAATATGCATTTCCAAGTGGCTTGTTTGTCAGATTGTAAATACCTTCTGAAAAGGACAACCTTTAAGCTGATATTAAACATACTTTTCATTAAGTGAAAAATGTTGCTTTTTTTTATAGGTGTGATGCAATATGCTAATCTTAAATGCTGTGTTTGTGTTCGCCGGAGGTGGAAAAATATCATAAAATAACAGAAATAAAGGCTTTAAAACATCATCCGTCTGTGTTAACCTATGTAATGTGTTTCCCTTATGGAAGTGAGTTACTGCAACAAATTAACTTTTCAATAATATTCTAATTAATTGAATAAGGCTGTATGGAGCCAGTCCCCGTCAACAATTCTTTGGGATATAACAATGTAAATTAAAGCATATTTATGAACTGAAACAAACATTAAATATAGTTTTCAACATTTTTCCATTGACAATTCAAAAAGACTAATTGCTTTACAGGTTTTTGGGATGTGTCTGTACCAGCTTCATGGCCACATATTTTAAATTGGATTTAAATCTGGACTTTAAATGAGCGTATGAGTAAAACGGTGGTTCTCAATGTTGGGGTCACCAATCAGCAAGTCTGTGATCTTAAAATCGTCCTCAGGAAATAAACTAAACAACAAAAAAATAGATAAATAAAAGATTTTGGTAAATATTATTGATGATATAAGTGCAAGCTCTTTTTACCTTTTCCAAAGTTGAACATTTTCAACAGTTATTTCATCGTTGCACTTTGCGTTGTTCTATCACATGAAATCAGTAGAATTACGCAGAGGTTTGTGGCATCCGGCTGTAATAGCCTACCAGGCGCTCATGCGTCTGGTTGAGAACAGAAGGACATCAGGCTTGCTTCTTTTTAGGTTCTGCTTCATGCAAGGCCTTTTAAAATAATAAAGTAATAATAATAATAATTAAGCGAGGAAGCGCGGAAACAGAGAGAAGCTCCAGCTCCGAGTAACAAAAGGTGCTCTCCGCGTACAGCTCTGTGTCTCAGTGGCGTGACGCTGGAGGAGCAGAGCGTTCGATCATCTTCACCCTGTCAGAGCAAAGACAAAGAGCTGCCCCCGAGCAAGTAGAACTGGTCATAGGTGAGTCACACGTACACAGAGATACAGAGCCATGTGCTCTGCCACACACACACACACACACACACTCACACACACACATGGCACGGTGCACCCAGAGCCGACGGAGAGGAGGCTGGCTCGCGGAGTGGCTGACTCGTGTGCCCTTGGCTCAGTCTTCAGGCCGCCGTTAGTGCGACACAGTAGATACATATGAGATCCCCCGCTAACTCTTACAGCATGACACACACACACACACACTTGCTCTCACAAAGTCCCATCCTTTGTGAACCTTTGTTGTCCCCGTGACCCCCCACCAAGGGGCTCCTGCTGTCCTGTCACACCACACTGAGATCAACCCGGGTCTCCTGCTGGGCTGCCAGGAGGTGCTGACTGGAGTTAGGGCCATGTTGTTAGTACACGCAGAGAAAACCCACAAGATTCAGATAGTTCTTCTGATGCAGCCGACTACTGTTTTCTAACAGTTTTGGAAACACGCATTCTTCAAGTTAGCTCTCGTTTGCTCGCCTTTCTGCAGATATTCGCTGCGTTCCAGGTAAACAAATGGCGTTTTTTCCCGGGTGAGCCCAGGGATGCATAATTCATAAAGGAGTCGCTGTAGGTCAGGGGATCACCAGCTGCCCGTTGGCAACAAGGATGACCAACATAGTGCAGAAGTGGCAGGATGGAGGTGGGGGGGGTTGTGTTAGTGGAGTCAGGTGCAGGCGTGTTAAAGGTCGCTTTCCTCTGTTTCCCCTCTTCCCAGCCAACATGACAACAAACAATTGGGAACCTGCTAGCTGGTATTGCTCATGTTTTATGAAAACCGAACCCCTTACATAATATTGTCTTGTTGGAGATTCTGACAGAGGGAAAACTTTGAGGAAAGATAATAATGTTTCACAGCATCAAGGTCTGTTTTCAATACAAAAATAATATCTAATTAGTTCTGTTGAAACAAGAAGAACAACAATGATTCTTGCTGTTGCTAAAGTTACCGTATCATGTTGAGTTTTACAGTAATAGCAGCTAGGTATAGATAATATTGCTATCTGTCAATTTTATTTATTTCTTACAAGAAATCAGTGACAAACAATGAGAGGCCTGCAGGGACTCTGAGGGTCTAGTAGTCTAATAAATTCTAATATTATTTTCTTTATGAACCTAATGATGACCAAAAAGAAACTCTTGTAGTCAAGTCTGGATTAAATCAATCTATTTAATAATTTTGCAAAGAATTAAACCAAAAACAAACAACCTGATAGGTGTAGGAATATCCTGGTTTATCTGAAAGCAGTCGATTTCATCCTGTCAGAATTAATTATGTTCAGTTGTTATATAGGCAAATGTGGTCTATCAGCATGCCAATATATGATTGGCAGCTACTTTTTAAAATCAACAGTGGGCCTTGAAATAATAGTAATTCTGTAAGAATCAGTCAGAAATGGCAGTGAAATCCACCGATCACATTGATGCCCTAAGTGGGAGGCCTTGGAAATCATAAAGCTGACAGCTTCCACCTGCTGTTGAGACCAACAACCACAGCTGAGCCTGTGTGCTGTTCATGTGGAGGTCACCCAGGGACCTAGAGGCTGCTAGCTTTCATGTATGGAGACATGAGGAGGATGTTGTAGTGGATCAGCTTCTTGTGCCTTTTAAAATGTTAGCTGGAATGGGTGCGGTGGACAATATTGAGCAGATTTACTACAAACTTGAGATGCTTTTTGCTTTTGGCCTATTCCTTTACCTCTGTACTGGAGCAGAAGGTCAGAAGGCCTTGATCACTTGGCCAAAGTTCACTGCTACTAGAAATATTTCCAAATAGGCATATTTGTTTCTCTTTTAAGCGGACGAAAAGTGTTATTAGACTTTGTAACATCAAGAGACCTGTGATATTGACCATTTGTTTTCAGAGACAATTTTTTTAAGTCTTGTTAACTTCAGCTGATTTTTATGATTTTGTCAGAATGAACTTTGGTTCTGCCAAAAAAAAGTAAATTAATGAAGATTATGACTAGTTTTTCAAAACAGAATGTGTTTATGACCATCCATTTACAGCAGTGTAGATCTGTAATCAACTCTAATTATTGTCCAAATAACACCTTTTGATTAACTTTTCCTCAATAAATAGTCTGTACCTTTATACAGGTAATTGGCCTATTCATACCGTATTTTTTGGACTAAAAGGCACACTTAAAATCCTTATATTTTCTCAAAAATGAACAGTGCGCCTTATAATCCGGTGCACCTTATATGTGGTTATTATACTTGTTGTGCTTACTAACCAATTTTATGTGGTGCAACGCGCTCAAGAATCTGTCAAAATGTGTAAATATTACCCCTGAGCAGTCTAAAAGACTGCCTGACTGTAATGTCTAAACTAGAAGTGCATTCATGTAAGGCAGCCTGCGCCCGGAGTTTATGCTAGCAACAATAAACCAAGTAAGTTAATTGAAAATAACAGTGAGGTTTATTTAGGCCCAATGTTAGAAACAGGCCAGTGTAGTCCAACTACTCTGTCCTCCCGACAGAGACGAATAGTTTGTTCGTCTCCCTCTCAGCATGTGTGTACGCGGAGGGGTGGAGTAATAACATTGATATTACACACTGGGGGACCATATTTAATTCGCCTTATAATCCAGTGTGCTTTATAACAATGCGGCAGTCATGGATTTGTGTTATCTTAAACCCTGATGTATCAAGCATTTCCAAAGCTGCTGACTACACTGACCAGCAATTAATTCAATTCATTTATTTTACCAGCTGATTCTCATGCTAAGCGAAGGACACATCTTGTTTTATTACTTCCTGCCAGACTCTACTGTTGTACAAAAAGCACCAAAGCACTGATTGACCACATTGCAGAGATATGTGGCGAGCCTTTTTGACCTTTTTTTTTTTTATCTTAGCTTAACTGTAAGTATTTCTCAATGTTTCAATTGGTTCCTCTTTTTTGTTTTTGTCCTTTTTTCATTTTTGTGCAAATGGTTTTGTTCTCACTGTCAGTCAGCATGAAGATGCCATGAGCTGCTAGTTCTGACCTTTTTGAAAGTTTGCATTGGTTGATAGAGATGCAGAATCAGTTCTGCATGACCTCCTCTGTCTCCATTTCTAAACCCGGGAATTGGAAATATATCTAATACTTGTAAAAACATAGAAAGGTGTGCTGGTTGGTATTTGTATTCCTGTATGTATTAAGGATGGATCTCCATGTGTTGAAAAACAGCTGCTCTCCAACAAGTGTTGGCCGGCGGAATTGAGAAAGACTCCTGGATAGGCATCAAAACATTTTTAGAAAAACTGAGCGTTTGTCCATTTGCTTCTGATTTAAGTCTGTTTGCACTATGGATTAAGTTCACCTTAGGGGTCGGTGATATGAACTTTACGTTTTATCACGATATATTGTGGTAATGATAAAAGTGATGATAACAGCCTATTTACACCTTCTTGCAGTCTTTTTTGAGTTGCTGTATGGCTGTGACTGCATGTCACAGGCATTATAGCTCCATAAACACAAATGATGTCCTTAACCAAACTTATTTTATATAACATATTAAAACAATATTCAAAGCAGGCTTCATCAAGACACTAGGTAAATAAAGAAGTGTGATTTTTTTTATCACTAAATCCACTAACCCCCTGTACACAGTAACTGTAATTATATAGATTTTTCAATTTCTGGATATACATGGACCCAAAAGTGCAGAAAATAGTAAACATAACAATAGTGACAGTTTTTTTTTTTCAGGCATAATTAATTGGAATTTGTCATTGTCTTGATAAAGCCAAATTCTTATCATGCTGGGAATTTTTTTCACGATAATGATTAAACAATACAAAAAAAGGCGACCCCTAGCCCACCTATATATTTAGCACATACTGTACGTACAGTAATCTGTGTGCCTGCACATCACCAGTTGACCTCTGCTCACTTCCTGCTTACATGGATTGGTAATTCTGGCCAAAGAGGAGCCTTTCTAGAGCCAAGGGGACCTGCTCCTTGCACTCTCCTCCTGTTCCTGCTTTGATTTCCAATATGTCCTCATCGTTACCACAGACAGACGCAGAGGAAACATTTCCTCAACTGACTTTGCTAGCAAGGCCCCAGGGTCCCTGAGGCTGATAGGGGGCAGAAATTGGAGAATAATCTAATAGAATATTTAATTGGGCTCTGATGGCTGCACACGGGGAAGTCTGGCACTATAAACTGTCCGCACCGGCTGTAAAGGTGCATTTGTGCTTTGTCTCTTTGTCCTATTTTTATCCATCTGTAGACTTTGATTCAATAAGATTTGTTTCAGTTTCAGAATCCAGAAAACCTCCCGTGAAATGTGCAAAAAATTCAGATCTGATCATTTGAAAATTAAAGAATGTATCTTATTTAAACCAAGAAATAGTAGTTTACCTTCAGTTCATCTGGACCACAAGAAAAGAAAAAAAAAACAATAAATTGATTGTTTTACATCTGAATCCTTGCCATTGGTGCTGCTCTCTCAAGATCTATTGTGCAAAACTTCATGACAGTGCAGAGAGTGGATAATCAGTGGAAAAACCTTATTGTAATTGCTGCAGTCAAACCTTTCCTTTAAAAGTTGTCCAGCTTTTTAATGGTTTCTACTGAATTTATCTTTCGTGATGAGCTCCAAGTCTCTGAGGTTGGAAGGCCTCTCTGCCATCACCCTAATATTTAGCTGCCTCCACAGATTCTCCATCAGATTCAAGTCGGGAACCTGGCTGCACCACTCCAGAATGTCAATTCAATTAAATTCAATTCAATTCAATTCAATTTTAAAGTCAAAATCAATCAGATTATACAGATTGGTCAAAAATGTCCTATATAAGGAAACCAGTTGATTGCATCAAAGTCCCGACAAGCAGCATTCACTCCTGAAGAAGCGTAGAGCTACAGGGAGAATCGTCTGCATTGTCCATGGCTTTGCAGCAATCCCTCATACTGAGCAAGCATGAAGCGACAGTGGAAAGAAAAACCACCCATTAGCGGGAAGGAAAAACCTCCAGCAGAACCGGGCTCAGTATGAACGGTCATCTGCCTCGACCAACTGGGGGTTACAGAAGACAGAGCAGAGACACAACAAGAGAGACAAAAAAGCACAGAAGCACACATTGATCTAGTAATCGGTTCTACATTAGATGGTAGTAGCAGGTGAGCCGTCTTCTCTGGATGTCAAGATCACTTCAAATTAGAAGAGACATGTTGGGGGAAATTAAAAGATTACTTTCCACCTAAATCTTTCGGGGACATGAAATATTGTAATTTAAGCTATGCGACAAGCTCCATTATGAAAGCCACCCTGGGTAATGTTAAGCCAACAGAGCTACTCTGGACAAAAAACATTGTCAAAACATTCTAGCAACTTTATCAACCATGTTAACACCTTTTAGGAGTGACAAATTAATGTTGATCTGTAGTGTCCTTTGTTAAAAGATACCCAGCCTTAATCTGCATCTGTATCAATAGGCTTCAACCTTGATATCAACCTCACACCAGTTGACATCCAACAAACACCAAGCCGCGGTTTTCTTGGAGAACTAACAGTAGCAGAGACTAAGCTGATATGAAATGATTTCCACAGGTAACAGCATATGCCCACTCTCTCCGCTGTGCCTTCCAGAGTGGCGGACAGGATGTTTACCCTGCTGAAACCAAGAAGAATGGAAAATCTTTTTGTTAGAATAGATTTTAAACTTGTCTTTGATAAAGTTAAACTGTTTCCACAGCAGCAGCATATAGTCCCCCCCCCCCTCCCGTCTATTGTTAATGCTAATTACCAAACACAGGATGCTAATTACGCAGAGCAGCTGTGCCATGACCTTTTTGATCTCTTGAGAATAAAGACAACCCTTTGGGTGAATGAGCTGATTTTATTTTTTTTCCTTTTTTAAAAAAAGCAGGAAATACCCGGTAAGAACATCCTGACTTCCCATCATCTGTTACCTCCTTTAGAAACAGATGCTCAAAAATCCATCTCTCAGCGAGAGCGGATGCAGCCAATCGCATCTCTTCAAGCTAACCCAAAGGTGTAGCCCGGCTCCCTGGTGGGAAACTGGTAATTGCCAAGTGCAACTTTGCACACCTGGTAAGACGCCGGGGGAACAGAGGGTGATAGACCGAGGCTTGAAATGAAGGAAGAGTCGAGGGGAAAGAGGGATGTTTCAGCGGAACAGGCAGACGGTCCAGACTGGCGCAGAGAGACGTGTGGCCGGGCAAAGCGGATGACTCGCGTGTGTGAGTCGCGGTAGGACTCTCCTAGCTCTGCTGTGAACCCACAGTCACTCGCTGAGTTTGGCATTCACTTCTTCTAAGCGTTCTCTAAAGTGTCCAGAGTTACTGCGGGGATCAGCGTTGTGCTGCCTCAGCAGTGTGGCGCCCCGAGGAGAAGAACGATGATGGAATTCGGAGGGTTTTAAATTTCACACCCATACTGGGGGGAAAGAATGTGAAATTGGGGGTTTTGGACAAGGTGCTAATTGAGGAGAAGAGACGCCATCTGCTCTGGTGTTTCAAGGTGAGCATTCATCTAAAGGGCTGGGGTGGGGGGGGGGGGTTCATAATAGGCACTGCCTTTCTCCCCACCTGCACAGGTGCTGGAGAAGGGAGACATTCGAAATGGGACCCCAGATATGACTTAAAATCTGCCTTAATCGCACTGGAATGAGGAAGCCAGCCAGCTGACTAGCATTTGATGTCTGTGTGCCTGCAATACATTATAACCTGTTTTCATTGCGTGCCCTCAAACTGTCCATTGTTATAAAACCCAATACGGCTCAACCAGGATCTGAAGCATGCTTTGCAACATCCCACGTATCATAGTGCATATGTCTGGAAGCCGGTCTGTTCAATAGAGGTTTGTGCTTCACTGACATCTTATTATTTCCCATAGGTCTCCTTGTTTGAACTTAATGTCTGCCATCAGCGTGTAGATCATAATGAATAATATCTGGTCCTGCAGTTCATTGAGTAAAAAAGACACATTATTCTGTGTTGTCAGATGCCACCAACAAAGTATTCTGCAGGACATCTGCCAGAAAAACTGACCCTAATCACATAAGAACAGACCTGCGTCGTGCATTACATGGCAGACATGTTAGTTCCTGCAGATTAACCAATGATCTCTACTCCTTCATTCAGTTCTATTGTTTTATAGATATAGATAAAAAAGTCTAAAAGAAATAAGATATCTTAAAGTGGTAAAAATAATTGTTTTCCAAGCACCAATCCAAGCACCTGTAGGTGTTTGCGAGAGTGCAGTTGTGTATGTAAGGTTTATCCATAAGAAATCCAGACATCTTCCACCAGAATCTCCCCCAGCACATCCGATTCACAGGATCCACCCATTTTTGGGACCTCAGATGCTCCTTTTATCTTTATTTTAATTTTAAAAGCTTATATATTTATATTTAATGTATGTATGCTACGTGCGTGATGCCAGGTTTAACTCCTTGTTTGTGCACACAACCTGGGTCAATAAAGCCGATTCTCATTCTGATTCAGGGGGGACACCACAATGAAGGTAGCATCTGATTGGAAGGAAAAAAGCCCTTTAAATATCTCTTTTAGAAACCACAAAAAGAAAGGGGAAATGTTACCCGATTGCTAATATTATTTAGCTTAACTGAAACTGAAAATGTTAGAAAGTTTTAGTATTTACCCTCAGATACTCTGGAGAGCAACCAAACACATTTTGTGCATCAAAAAGGCATCCAGAAAATGTGGTACTGCGTCACATAGCAGAGTCTTTCTGATTGGTTGACGCAACTGCAAAAGTTCCGTTTTTCCAACTTTAGCATTGGCCGCTCTTGAGGCGCTTAACGCACATCAAGCCAAACGCGCAGTTTTGGATAGCTTCAAGACGTGCAGCGTTTTGAGGTGTTCTCCATAGACTTTGCACGTAAACCAGACGCCCTTGATGCTCAGCCTGCGTTCAGTCTGAACACTGTAACTGGGAACATCAGCAACTGGTACAATGCACTTTAGCAGCGGCTGCAATCCTATAGTCTAGCCAGCCAGACTACCGACCAATCACAGGCCTGGGCGGGCTTTATATGTTGAGGGACGTGCAGCGCCCGAGAATCCCACAGCCAAACCAAACAAGATGGCCGCCGCTTTGGAGTCAACCGTGAAATGTTGACAGTGGAAGTCTGATTCTGCCTTTTTTATGTAACTTCCACAGTTGCTCTGATTGGTTTACTTTGCGCCTTAGAAAAATCCATGTATGGAAGCAGTTCCAGCCGTATAGAAGAGAGGCGAAAGTTAGTCTGGCTGGCCAGGCTAGCAATCCTAATCAGAGGTGCTTCTAAAAGGTATTTATTGGATTTATTGGAAATGGGTTCATTGTAGGGACCTACATACCAAAATGCTCTATCTCCTCCAGGTGTGGTATTTTTTTTAACCTGTTTTAGGCGTTAATTTAGGGTCAACCCCCTCTTTTCATGCCATTTAATGCCATTGCCCTTGAGCTCAGGTAGTTTAGACAGTAAGACTAACCCGGAGGTTGTGCGTTGGATAAATCTGGGCCCAATTTCTAAACAGGTCCGGTGATCAGGGCTGTCAGTTACGCTGTTTGGGGGGGGAAATCAGAGCTGAGGACTACACCTCCAGTCATCAATCACCTGCAAAAATCCGCCATATGATCCAGTCTGCCCAGGCTTCAGGCCAGAGGATTCATCAGAGGGGACAATGCCTGACATCCAGAAAAATGAGCACAACGCTCCACATGCCAGGACAAATTGGTGTTGCAATGTCACAGACATTGCTCGGCACAAGAGGCCTCCGTTCAAAACGGATTCAAGAGATAGAAAATCTACACCCATAACAGTACCCATTTCTATTTTTGTTTAAAATGTTGACAGCTTCGAAAGGTGCCACAGCAGTCCCGTAGCACGTCACTGCAGTAATCCGCCACAGATTCTAGAGTGTGTGCACCATGTCTTTCACTTCCTCTCTCCCATCTCACGTAAGTGCTCATCCAAGTTGAGCAAATGAAGGGGAGAGTCATCAATCCGAAAATGATTTATGCTGCTTTTTGTCCATTCTGACACCCGGAGCACATCTGCTCCGCAGGGACTACGGCAGATATGGTACCTGCTTCACCCTTTGCACCCCCCCCCCCCCTTCCATCCGCTCCTCCAGAGGTTTTAGGCGAGAGATCAGTCCCTGTGGCCAGCACCATCCTATCCTCGACACAAAAAAAACAAAAAAAAAAACAAGAAACACCCCAGGGTCGATAACGCAGTCTGGGCCCACCTAGGAGCTAAGCACATTAGGAGGGGGAGGATATTTATGATGTGGAAATGGCGTGCTATTTATTCAGCATACACAGGATGTAGAGACGATTCATCACTGTTTTTAAGACCTCCCCCCTTTTTTTCCCCCTGCACAAATCTATTCAACTCATGTCTCCATTTCTGTTTTATTCTCTGTTTAGTCTGTGAGGAGTTCCCTTGTCATTCCTTTGAAATATTCCCAAACCATTTAAAACTACTTTTTTTTTTGTTGCCTAACCATTGTTATGTGACTAGGTTAAGTAGCAGGTTATACAGAGTCTTACAAAAGTCTCCACACGGCACAAATTAGCATATAAGTGCGGCATAAAACGACACATTATTTCAATTAAATAATATGAAAAACGTGGTGTACTTTCACATTCGGAGCTCCTGCTCCAACAAGCTGTAGAACTAGCTTGGCTGCCAATACAGCTCCAGGATTGTTGCTTATTCTCTTTTGCAAAGTCGATCAAAATCCATCACATTGGATTGAGAGCATCAGTAAACATAAATTTCCAAATTTAGCAGCGGATTCTTAATAGGATTTAGGTGTGGACTTTAACGGGGGCGTTCCAACGATTGTGATTTCTTCTAGCATTGCCTTGTCTTTGGACCAACAAATACCACCCTGCATGTATATTACAAAATTTGTTCAATCAAAGTTCAGTTGTACCTCACATGATCAGAGCACCTTCCTCCACATGTTCACTATGTCTCCTAAACGGCCTTTGTTCAACTTTAAATGAGCCTTCTTGCGGGTTTCTTTTTGCCACTCTGACATAAAGGTCACACCTGCCGGGTGCACGGTTGGTTCAGCTGCACAAGACGACCAATGAGGCCTGCTGAATCCTGGGATGCCCCGTCGATCAGCTGGTGGGAGACAGGAGAACTGCAGCCAGGCTGACATCGCTACGTGACACAGGCAACAGCACCGGAAAGCTCTTTCTGTGACAATCTGCTGGATCCTAAACGCACAGCAGCTGTTAACCCGTGCAACCAGCATCTGCTCCGTGACAGATAGACTGTTTGCATTCCTGCCCTCCTCAGCACATACCTCCATATTCTTCCATAGAGCATATTTTTGCACACATGTAAAAGGCATATTTTGTACAGTTCCACTTATATCGAGCTCTGTTTACCTTTTACTCGTTTCTGAATAGATCTTCACTTGTATTCTGTCAAAGTTGTAGGGGCTTACATTTTTTTGTATTGTTATATGTAGTTAATGCCCAGTAATTTGCTGTGGTCACACTGGAAATACACCCACTGACGGACAAATAACTCTTCTCTATTTTCGTTTCAGTTAATTTTATTTTCATCCTGAGCGGTTGATCTCAGCAGCTCATCCAGAGTTACCAGGGGCTTTGGCTGTGTCTCTTATTAAAACTCTCCTTGTCTGGGTTGTAGGTGTAGGTGGACGGTCACAGTTAAATCATGCTTTTCAGATGAGGGTTTGAACAGTGCTCTGAGAGATGTTCAGAGCTTGGAATGCTGTTTTATAAGATTATACTGTTTTAGACTTCTTCACATCTGTCTTTCTCACCTGTCTAATGTAGTCCTTAGTCGTTATGTCACCAATAAAGCCTTCACAGAACAGCTGTGTTTATACTGGGATTATATTACACAAAAATAAACTCTGTTTGCTCATTAGGTGACTTCTGAAGGCACATGGGAGCTCTGGATTTTATTTAGGGGGCATCAGATTGAAGTGTTTTTTTTTTTTTTTTTATCCCCGAAATCCTTCCCCTCACTTTGTTATTACTTGTTAGTTTTTTGTTGATTTGTCACAAAAATGCATCGAATTCTATTGTTGTAGAATGAATAAACCATTATTGAACCAAACAAAAGACCCGTTGAAATCAAGACCGCTTTCACAATAGTGACCAGGCCAAGAAAGGCAGCGGCAAACGTCAGAGTGGCCAAGAGGGGCAACAATAACAATAGAACCAACAACATGACAACGTTCAAAGTTCAACAGCTTTGAATACTCTTTTGCAAAGCATTGAAGCTGGGAGGTCAGTGGGTTTATCCAGGGAACATTTAAACTAACAGGACTCACAGATGAGCACAGAGCAGCTAAGGAGAACCAAAGTCTGAATAAAGTCAGTCCCTAGAGAACATTTCTGACCACGGCAATGAAATCAAAAAGTAATTCTTGGTCAGAAATCACGGTTAATGAATTCCCACAGAGGAAGGCTGAAGTGAATGCACAGTTTGATCAAAATATGCATGGTTTACTTTGACAATTTTAATAACAGTTATGAATAAGTTAATGATATGAATTGTTTCCATGAAATCCCAGTTTTTTTTTTCTTGATTGCAAATTTTTTGCTTCAATTTTAGTTTAAATCGTTTGGATGCATACCAAAAATGCTCAACTTTACTGCATGCTAATTTTGTTTTATGAAAAAAGGTGACTGGCCGTCATTTAGTGCAACACGATAAAGAATCATTTTGCCTTGTAAACCATTTGGATGCCAGTCAAGGAGAGAGAAAGCAAGTCTGACTTTGCTCCAGGGGAGAAAGATAAAAAAAGGATTTCATGTCTATGTTTACTGTATTTCAGGAAGCAAAAGCTCCTTCATAACAGTGTCACAGTTTATATTTTCAACACAACCACATTAGGGTATCAAATACATAAATAGATAAAAAAAACAAAAAAAACAGTAATAGATAGAAATACAATCCTAAAGCTGAAGTCTCCAGGATTCACGCTACACCTCTGACGCATCGATACCTCTGATACCACATCATGGGATCTGTGTCCACTTTGGAGAGCCATTTCTAGCCTGGCTGACAAAACCCACCCACACACACACACACGCACACACACACATGCACACACACACATGCACAAACATGTTTGTTTAATGCACATAGTGAGGACAGTGCCTGGACTTCCATTCATTTTCACGACTTTCTATGGCCTAACCAAGACTTTAGCACTAATCCTAACCTTTGCCAGTTTATACCCCAACTGTAACCTAAACCTAATTGACACCTTAGTCCTAAAGCTAACCCCTGGCCCAGAAAAAAAGTGAGAACCTTTTATTAGTCCTCACTTTAGCAGTAAAATGAGCAAAAAATGCTTTCGCTCAGCTGCAAGTACAAGAACACACACACACACAAAATGCCCAAGAACACGCACTCACACAGAGAGAACCCAATGGGATAAGAGAAAAGAGAAATGCTGAAGGGAGGAGTCTGCGCGAGTGTGACAGCGGATCAATAGTCGTGTTTGTGGCGGCGCTCCCACAGGAGCGCAGCGAGTATATGAAAAGCCGCTGCTGATGGCTGAAGGTCCTCTCAGAACATTCCCCGTGTGTTTAGCCCTGAGCCAAGGTTAACCCCGGCACAAAGACGCCACAAAAACCCCCCAGCCTGCTTCCCCAGGGCTACATGCGCTCACACAAGCAGGGGCCCCCGCAGGAGCCTTTCTACTTTACACGTGTGTGCGCGCGCGCGTCCGACAGAATGTGTGTGGCGGCGACAAAATGGTGGATACTGAAAGGCTGCAACATGCCACACCTCTGGACAGAAGCGACACTCGAGTTACACATAATGAAGTGAAGGATGATGCAGGACAGGTTATTATATCATCAGAGGGAAGGTATTTTAGCAGTTTCCTTCAAAATGCAGAACTCATATTCTATAGATTCGTTACACACAAGATGATACATTTTGCTGTGCTCTCTGCTGACGATGATGAGGACTCACAGCTAATGAAAACCCAGATAAACTAAATATCACATAAGAGCAACAAAAAAAGCATTGTTAGAACAGAAATTAACTACTGCGGAAAATGGTGCCCATGTACTGTGCATTATGAGCACAGAATAGTTGGTCTGGGCTCTTTTTTCTTTCATTACTGCATCAGTGCACCGTGGCTCTGATCAGTCTGGGTTTATTTATCATCACACCATTCACTGACCCGTCCAGAACAGCGACACCAGGGTCGCTGGAGCAGACCGGGGCGCCGATTTACGGTCCTGCTGGTGGGTGCTCGGCGCGCTTGCATGACTCGCTGCTATTTTAACACGAACGCTCATTGCTTAGAAAGAGGCGGCCTTTCTAATTGGGTGCTGGAGAATCTCTGTGGGTGCTCCGACCCTGAAGCACCCACAGAATCAGCGCCCATGGAAGCAGGTATTGGTACTTTTTGTCAGTGTGGCCAGCTACTGATAGTTGGATGGTAAAGGAAACCTGAGGATATAAAAATGGATTCTATAAGATATAGAGCTCCCTGACTCTTCAATGACTGTAAACTTCACTCTGGACCTAAATCAGTTTGTGTCTCTCCGCTCTTTGTCCAGACTCTGAAATATTGATTTTCAAATGAATTTGGACCACCATTTGGACTTTGGAAAAAGAAATGTCCACACCTTGCGAATATCCCCCAAACTTTTAAATGGGCTTTGTTTGACAATCCCCCCAAGGCTGCAGTTATGTTGATGGTGCATCTTTTTCAACCAGACAATTTCCTTCCACTCAACTTTCCTTTAATATGATTGGATGTAAGAAATAACAGCTTCCTTATCAATGATCTTTCTAGACTGCTGTGTAGGATACACCATAGCCTTTCTCTAATAGAGGTTTGTTTTCTGATTGTTTTCTTTAATATTATGATTGTCTAGGAAACTGAATGTTGGGTTTCCATTAGCTATAAGCAACAATTATCAATATTACCGAAAATAAATGCTTTAAATATGAAATTACTTTCATTTTTATTTTAGTCTTGACTTACATTCTAATTTGTGGAGATGCGCCTGTAGTTAGTAATAATCTTGCAGGAAAAACAATATAGAGAGTGATTATGCTGCGCAACTGCTATATTAACATCTTTCTGTATGTGGCTGATAGTTCTGCTGTGAACAATAAAGGAATTATTTCATTAAATGAACAATGTAATTGCACGCTAAAGCAAAGTTAACCTCAGTGATTTATCCAGTCTTAATTTCCATCTTAACACCTCTTTATTGCTTTTACTAGCAATAAACAGCTCCTCTGAGAGAGAGGTAATAACTGCAGGGCCATAACACTGCTAAATCATGCATTTAAAGTGGTGTAAAGTGCGTGCGGACGTTTCGCACTCAGGCAGACTGGGAAACTGCACATGCTCTGGCAAATCAATGTGACATTGCCCTCTCTTGTTGAGGCTAGATATATGAGAAGAAAAAGCTCATTTTCCTCCCAAATTACATCCTTCTCACCAAATTTACCGCGGACGACAGACCCGTGTTGTTTTTGATTACAGAGATGGAGAAAAACAGGAAGCTTGTCATGTTCTCTACAGTAATGATAGGATACTCTGTCAAGCGGCTCTCAAGGTGTCCACATCCCTTCTCCTCAGCCGTCCGCCTGCCCGTGCAGGCCGTAACTAGCTGCGATGAGCCCCGACAGGCCGTCATCGCCACAGAGGACTGATGGAATACTAATTAGCGTGCCACCACTTGAATTATTCATGCATCTTAATTAGGGGAGCGATTTCCCATTAGGCTTTTAGATGTGACTGAACAATTTGGCTCCAGCTTTTGCGTGAGAGTCAGCCACGGGTGTAAACAGACCGCGTGTGCGTGCGTGCGTGCGTGCAAACGCAGGCACAAGCGTACCTATGCGCGTGGCTAAAAGCAGCGCTCCTCTTCAATGCTAATTGAAAACGCACCCATCAAAATTCACAGGTTCAAGACGGTGACTGAGTCGATAGGCGGTAATCTGCGGATATGCACGGCGTTCGTTCCAAAAATGTAACTTCTGCCCACGAAAAATGCCAAACTGGCCCAACTTTATCTTCAGAAGTGCACGGACAATAAATACCAGCTGCGTCTCTGCAAAGCAGCGCGGACAGAGACGCACCTCCCGTGTACCCTTCTGCAAGGTTCACAAATTAACTAATGTGCCACAGCTAGCCGTAGCAACTGGCGCGCGATGCTCCTCTCCCCGTTCGTGCCTCGCTTTTTATGCCGAGGCACGGCGAGCTGGCCGGCCCGAGCCCAGGCCACATCCATCTGCTGCAGTCGAAGCAGGGGGAAATTAGGCACTCAATGTAGCATATTTGTTTAAGTAATTGGAAAGTAATTAATAACCTGAAAATATGATAATGTGCTCGACAGCCACTCTTCATCTGCAAAGCACCGAGGGGGGAAATGGCCGCCGCCGAGTGCGCAGGTGTCTCGTCAGCACATTACAGAGCCGCAGCTTTCCGCGTTGTCTCGGAGTGAGATGAATAGGAACGGCTGCGGAGAAGGGCATGAGGAGGAATTAAATGTTGATTCATAGGCGGAGCGCTGCCACGGCGCTCCACAGGACATCACGTAGCGGGGCGTTTATCGGCAGAGCATTTGGCTCCAGACGCTCCGACTCTGGCTCGCAGGAACGCTCAGCGAGGATGGCAGTGAAACAGGAAGCCCAAGGGTTAGGCCCACATTAAACCTCGCCTCTAATTACGCTGTTCAGAGGTTGTTGTTTTTTTTCAATAAATATTTTATGAAATGTCATCGGCTCCTGTGAGGCAGCGCAGGAAGGGAATGTGTTGAGCTCGGGGCTCAGTTTTACAGTAACACACACACACACACACACACACACACACACACACACACACTGAGCATGGATGTGATGTGTAGCTTTCTACTGAGTTGTTGCAGAGAACAGTTTCTTACATTTCTTTATTTTAATATTAAGTTTTATAATATACACTGCTCCAAAAAATAAAGGGAACACTAAAATAACATCCTAGATCCGAATTAATTAAATATTCTTACTAAATACTTTATTCTTTACTTAGTTGAGTTGTGCTCAATTGGATTCAGGTCTGGGGAACAGGTGGGCCGGTCCGTAGCATCAATTGGAACTGCTGACACTCCAGCCACATGAGGTCTAGCATTGTCTTGCATTAGGAGGAACCCAGGGCCAACCACACCAGCATATGGTCTCACAATGGGTCTGAGGATCTCATCTCTGTACCTAATGACAGTCAGACTACCTCTGGTGAGCTCCCCACACCATTATTGACCCACTGCCAAACCGGTCATGCTGGAGGATGTTGCAGCAGCAGAACGTTCTCCATGGCGTCTCCAGACTCTGTCACGTCTGCCACATCTGCTCAGTGTGAACCAGCTTTCATCGGTGAAGAGCTCAGGGCACCAGTGGTGAATTTACCAATCTTGGTGTTCACTGGCAAATGCCAAACGTCCTGCATGGTGTTGGGCTGTAAGCAGAACCTCCACCTGTGGACATCATACCCTCATGGAGCCTGTTTCTGATCCTTTGAGCAGACACAGGCACATCTGCGGCCTGCTGGAGGTCATGTTGCAGAGCTCTAACTGCTCCTCCTGTTCCTCCTTTCACAAAGGTGGAGGTAGTGGTCCTGCTGCAGGGTTGTTACCCTCCTACAGCCTCCTCCACGTCTCCTGATTACTGACCTGTTTCCTGGTAGCACCTCCATGCTGTGGACACTACGCTGACAGACACAGCAAACCTTCTTGCCACGGCTTGCATAGATGTGCCATCCTGGATGAGCTGCACTACCTGAGCCACCTGTGTGGGTTGTAGACTCCGCCTCATGCTACCATAGAGTGAAAGCACCACCTGCATTGAAAAGAGATCAAAACATCAGCCAGAAAACACAGGAACTGAGAAGTGGTCCGTGGTCACCACCAGCAGAACCACTCCTTTATTGGGGGTCCTGCTAATTGCCTCTATAATTTCCACCTGGTGTCTATTCCATTTGCACAACAGCAGGTGGAACCGATTGTCAGAAGTGTGATTGACCTGGAGTTACAATGTGTTGTTTAAGTGTTCCCTTTATTTTTGTAGCAGTATAGTTTGAGTAAATTACTCTATTCATTAGTTGAGTCTTGAGCATATTCTGTACCATGAAAAATAATTATTTTGGTCCCTTTTCTGTCCCTTTGTCTGACCCTATTTATCAGAAAATGGAGTCTCGTCTGGGACTCAGACTACAGGCGCCTTCGCAGCTTGGTTTATGGGGACCGGTGACAGAACCAATTTACGCTCTTTTAGGAGAGAGATGTTTTTTATGGCTAGCCCCACTAATAAGAGTCGACTGTTTCAGCTTCTGATTCATCACCAGAAATAGTGCAAAACTGTGTTTAAAACAAATTCCATATTTGTTTGGCTTATTAGGCTCTATGTGGGGCAGAGTGCTGCCAAAATTAAATTTTAAGGTACCTGTACAGGTTGTTTTTGGAGCCTGCTTGACAAGAACAATTTAACCTTGTATACTGAAAACTTTACCTGTTTATTATCAATATGATGTTTTTGTGCTTCCTGCAGTTAGTCAGTTTCGCACCCTTTCTGTTTTCTCTGCAGCAGCAGCAATTCCCCTCTAGCATGTGCATTTCCACCACTTCTAGTTTCTCTCTTTAGCCCCATTTCCACCTCCACGGTTTGGTTTTACTCCTCTCCGCCCGCTTTACGAACATTTCAACAACAGCTTTTTTCGGGACCAGCCCGGACTTCTACGGCTCTGCTCAAAGCCACCCCTAGGAGGCGTTTCCCTCTTCCAGGCCTTTCTCGGCTGGTCTAAGCACAAACCGCACAATGCTAAACCGAGCAGGCAGGAGCCGAACTGGGCGAGCCAAATCCAGTAGGGTGGAAGGAAATGGGGCTTTAATGTCTTTAATGTGTCCTGTATATGTAAGGACTGCCCCTCCCTCTCCTGTTCAGTGCAGACATGCTGACCAATCACGTGTGGCTTGAACAGAAAATGGAAAACAAATAGCTCTGGCTTCGATGCCAGTTCAGAATTCTTGTTATAAAGATGTTTCATTCCCACACGATATAACACCAAGGAGTACAGACAGAAACAGGAAGGGTACAAGTAAAAGCAATGAATATGATTTAAAGATGAAAGTTATGAAGTGCTAACCACCCTGAGCCGTGTACGTTGTGAAATGTTTACTGCATTTATGGAAACCCCTGGTCCTGTGCTTTTAGGTTTAGATGGTTCTCCTTCCTGTCCTCTCAACCTCCAGCTGATCCTAACAGATCGCACCTCACACTTGGCCTGGTTCTACTGGAGGGTTTCTTCTGGTTGGTAGTCAGTCATTCCTTCCCACTGTTGCCACATGGCTGCTCAGGTGGAGGGATTGCTGCAAATTCAGTGACTCAACGCTATTAGCTGGGCTTCTCTAGAAAACAAACTAAACCGTACACTGGATTTCACTTTAGTGTATGAATATTAGTTTTTATTGGACTCTATGTCTTTGGACTCTGTAATTGGATTAGAACTGGACCTGTCTACCTTTTAAAGTACCCAGAGATGACATTTGTATATGAACTAGTCTGATAAATAAAATAAAATTAATAAAAAAGTGACATGTTTTAGATATGTAAAGTTAGATGGATAAATTTATGTAAATATTGGAAAATAACAAACAACAAAAGCATAAAATAAATTAAAAAAAGAAGAAGAAGACCCCATCTTTCACACTTTCAAACCTAAGTGCTTTTGTCTAAATAAAAACAGCGTGAACGTGAACCAAACCAAAGAAAGGTGTGGCCCAAAACAAACTATTTGCCCTATGATTGTTTTAGTCCTAACATTTCTAACAAACTGCACATCCTCTCCCTCCTGCGTGTTACACAACCGAAACCCTTCCTAAAAAAATATGGTCTGGCTGATTAAACTCTTCTGCTACAGGATGTTATCTTGCTGTCCATACCAAAGGTTTGGGCACAGTTTGAAGAAAACATTTTAATCTTTGCAGAATGACCTGAAAATACAGTTTTGGTGTGTTAGAACTCTTTAAAGAACTACTAAATTATTTTGAGGGAGGCATTTTAGCCTTTAGATGCTTTAGATACATGTATTGGTTAAAAGTACAGATTATGCGGCCGTTTTGATTTATCTTCTCCTAACTTTATTTCAGACTATGAAGTATGTTGTGGTCCCTGCGGGACCGGAATGCAAACAAGAGCTAAAGAAACGGATGTTTGAGCGAAAGATAATTTATTACATTCAAAAGCAGAACTTACAGGCTGGGTTGGCGAAGACAATGGCCAGGAACTGAATGAGCAGGTGACAAGACTCAGGGGTAGCGTGACAGAGGATCTGACAAAAGGTGAGGGGAAACTGGCAGGTTAAATAGGGGAGGAAAGAGAGAGAAAGTAATTAGCATGGGTGAATGATATGATGGTAATGAGCTGAAGGAGAGGGAGTGCGAGAAATGGCAGGGGATAGGGAGAAAAACAAAACCTAATAACAATACAAAACCACCATGAATATACAGATTTAAAAATAAATAAATAAAATAAACCAGCTGCTAACTGCACCGAAGCCAAGTAGGAAACAAATATCTAACAGGAACAGAATAATAATAACAGAATAAACTAACTAAAACCATAATTTGCAGAAGACTGGATAATGACAGGGAACAAGATGGAAGGAACAGAATAATCAGACTGATAAACAATAATAAAAAGGTGGAAAACAGAAAAATGCACAAACCTAAGCTATCAGGAAGCAAAACATCGGGGGATCGTGACGCAGGAAAGTTTTGTTGTTGTTAAACCTGAATGGATGAATTGAACGTTAATCATAATGTTTTCCCTTGTTAAGCAAAAGGTTTAAAAGCCGAACTGAGGCAAAAAGCTGTGTGAATGTCTGGGAAATAAATGGACCAGTCATTTCCATAAGTGCTGTTGTTAATATGGAAAAGTTGAGTAAATTCAATGCAAACTGTTAAATGCCATTAATTACCGAATAGCCCTACAGTTTATTTGTTTTCCTGATGTTATCTAACCAGCAAACATGGGGCTGAAGTCATGGAGGCACAGCTCAGGAACATCAGTCAACATTCACATGTCTGAATTAAGAAAATAAATCTTATTCTCTGGCTAGATGGTTTGAGCATCTGTCAAACTGGAGTTCTTGTATTTTAGCCGGACTAGCTCAAGAGTGCTGTGAAAAAACAACAACAACAACCCAAAGAGCACCCAGAGCCTCAGTCACAATGAGAAGCCAGGTCGGAGATAACGGACCAGTTTAGGTGGACCAGAACAACAAACGACCAATCAGTGAATTCAGCCTGACCCTATGGACCCGTATTATCCTGTATGAAGAGAAGCGTTGTATGTAAACAGGCCCTTACAATGGGTCTAATCAAGAAGAAATAAAAGCACGTACAATTTCTGTTCATCTAATTCTCAGCCTGGATGAACTGTTAACCATGATGCGATGCAGACATGTCCATGTGGAGCTGCCTCTCAAAGGAATGTTGGCGAAAAATCATACGTAATAATATAGTTTATTTGAATATTTCTAGGAAAATCACAGTACAATTAGTATTTCTTGTCTCTCTTTGTTGAAAGGATAAATTCTCTTTGAATATAGTGCACCCCCCCCCCCCCCACCCACCCAACACACACACGCACACACCTTCTCCCTTAGAGACCACCCAAGCAGCTGTGTTGTGCATATATATAGTTGTGTGTGTGTGTGTAGCATAGGGTGGAGGGGGGGGGGGGGGGGGGGTGTTGGAGGCTCTTCAGGCATTACCAAACTCTGCCGCAGAGTTTGTCGGGCATCCTTGAAAGTGTGACTGAAGGGCAACAGATCCAGGTGGAGCGAGACAGGAGGGATCTCCCAGCTCGCCGCCGCCACTTTGTTGCTCCACCAAGACGGCAAATTGACAGCTGTTTCTCTGCTTGAAAGAGCTGTTTGGAAAATTCCTATTTTCATTTTCTCTGCTGAATCACTGTGAAGTGACTCCTGAAGAACAGTAGGCGATGCAGTCACGTTAATCCACGGGCGTGTGCTCGGAAATAAACTCTGCTGTGAACTTCTAGTGGGAAGGGACTGTCGGCATCTAGTTGCGAGTTTCAGTTGCTTTTACAATAACATTTTTCCCAATATTAAAGCTTTTTTTCCCCCCTTTTTCTTTAGAAAATATAATACATACTCACATCATTCAGAAACATTTCCATTTGGTTTTTGGGAAAGACACCCTCTGCCACAGTAAACGAAACAGGCAAATACCTCATGATACTAAGATACACAACAATTTCCATGCAGGCTCAATTTATTCCTGTTGTAAAGTTTGTATATTACTGAGTAAAAAAAACACACACGCAGTGCCAGTGATAAGAGTTGTAGATTTAAACGGATTGTTAAAATTTTTTAAAATTAAGTTCTGGAAAATTCTGTTTAATATTTCACCTATTCGCCATAGACAGACGTTATGTTGCGTTTTTTTTTTCACATTGTTTGTATTAAAATGGAGTTTTCAAAGTGACGGACAGCTAGCAGCTAGTCAATGAACCCCAGTTGAACTGATTTTAGCTATTGAAAACCATTCATGCCTTATTTTTGAAATGTTATTTCATTGGAATTTTATGTAATAGATCCAAACCAAATGTTGCATCATTTGCTGTGTTTCCATTGGCCAATAAATGATACAAATTGTAAATATGAATTGCTTAATGGAACCCCCCCCAGTTTCAAAAACATAAAGTTAAAATAGATTAGTTTTTTGATGAAGTGTTTTTGTATTGGCCATATATAATTACTGTATTTCTCAAAACTGTAATGGAAACAGCTTTTTTTCCCGCATCACATGAGTCACATAATAAACCAGATGTTACTCCTACTGAAAACGACAAAGAATACGACAGGAAATGTTAAATGCATGAGCGCAAGTGCCGCGGCTGAAAAATGAATATCTCATGTAAGTGTTTACATCCGTCATATTATCGTGTGAACAAACCTTGAGTTATTTTCATTGCATTTTTTTCATTTAATGGAAACACTGCAAGTGCAAAATTGAGTTTTTTGACATAAGTAGAATATCAACAAAGTTTTTGCACACACTTGTAATGGAAGTGCAGCTATTGTGAGGTGAGAGGAAAGCTCTGCATTGTTTTCAAAAGTTTGAACATTAAAAATCTGAATCTGATACCATCTGTCAACTGAATAACTATAGTCATGCGCTCTAGAAATCGTCCGCATGAAAGAAAGCCATAAGATGGTCTGTTTATAGCATGAAGCAGACAGCACAAACATGAGAAAAAAGTCAGAGGCCATGCTACATGTTGAAGAAAACATCATGTGTGTTTTTTTTTCTCAGCACATACCTACATTTGAAGCTGGTCAGTATCAATACCATGTCTGGAGCTAAGGGCTTGATGTACTGGAAAACACCCTGTAAGAGCTCCTCTTTGTCCCACACACAAATCAAATCACACCAATCTACATGGATATTTATAATTATGTGACAAAATGGAAAATGCATAAAAAAAGCGCCACAGTGTTTTTACATACTTAACTTTGCCTTAGACGTACATGTCTCTGGAATTGCTTAAAGGTATACTATGCAACCGGGGTTGATTTTCCAGCGAGGCTCCCCCCAGAGGGCGAAAGTAAAAGTGCACTGTCGTAAAGATGCTCAGCTGTTCTGGTTCCTCCGTCAAGCCAGGCGCGGTTGTTTTGAGCTTAGCAGACAGGCGAACGCAACGAAAAGTCGAAAAAACGGCAGTACAAACAATGACTAACACAGTGAAGGTATGAACATGCACACAGAGAGAGAGAAACCATTCCAATGTTACTTACAATCGCATCAGCAGAAACGCGAGGTCCGCGTCAGCCTTGCAGCCTTCTTTTTCTTTTAGCTCTCGCCATTCGGAAAAAGCTTGCCCGATGTTCACCCGTGTACGACTCCTCTCTCTGTCCAGAGCCCTCTTACTCTTTCTCGCCTGCTCCGACATGGGCTTTCACTGTTTTCTCGCTGGTTCCGCCATGATAACTGCACAAATATCGCCACTGCGCTACCAACGAGCACACCTTTCACTGCGGGCGTGTAGCAGTTCTCGCCGTAAAGCAAGACCGACTCTCGCGATGCACACGAGACTTCTGAGCCTGTGAGTGCGGGCCGAGGGCTCCTGCAATTGCAAGTGCGGTATCCTTCGCTGTCTGGAGCAGCAGGAAGCGGGTGCAGCAACAGCGGCTCTCCGGCCCATGTAGCGATCGCTACAGCAGCAACAGCGGCTTCTCCGGCCCGTGTAGCGATCGCTATAGCAGCCGCCGTAGCCGCTACACGGGCCGGAGAAGCGGCCCGTGTAGCGCCGCTGTCTGGAGCAGGCTTCTGCTCCAGACAGCGGCGGCGGCTACAGCAGCAACAGCGGCTTCTCCGGCCAGTGTAGCGATCGCCACCTCCCCTCCGCCGCTATTTAAGTAGAATAATGACTAGAGCAGAATTAAGTTGCATTTACCGGAGATGAAGTGTAGACTGCAAATTCTCTCGTAGTATGATGCCCCCCCCCCAGTCCATTGGGAGTGTCTGCCTGCGCTCTTTTCATTGAAAATATCCATTTCTTTCTTCGTCCTTCCTCCTTCGGTAAACAACAGAAATGTACATCCAACGATTTGGAATGCCTCTGTGTGCAACTGGGAGCACAACAAGTCCCACAGACCACCAGGACGGCCGAGAAAACCTTTGTTCGACCTGAAATGACTCATTTAATCATCCAAAACGGTATGGAACACATTAATTAACTGAAAAATGTTGCATAGTATGCCTTTAAAAAACATATACTTACCCAGTGACTCAGGGTCCGATTTGATGCAATGTGACATGCTAATCTGCAGAACTCATCTTCATAGGATAATTGATGGCAGCAACGTATCCGTAAACATTTTATTATTAAGCCACCCCGAGGCTGTGTTTCAACCACCAGCTCTACACGACCAAGAGCAGCAGGCAGGGACTGAGCTGTACCGGCAAAACAAGTGCGAGCATGGATGAGTTTGTGTTTATGCCGACCTTGGTGGCTTTGTGGCTTTACGTGCTTCCACGCATACACACATCTAAAAACGGATGATCCAGTGCAAACATTCAAAAAGAAAATACACCTCCTTGTTTTTCTGCCTCATGACCTTGTCTTCTCACAAGAGCTCATTACTGGGTGGGGTGGGAGGGTGGAGGATTGGGGGGGGGGGGGGGAGGCAGCGGAATAGGTGGCAGGGAAAATCAGACATGACCCTCAGATCGCTGGAGCCAACATGAAAGCACCGCGCTATCAGGGGAAGAGAGTGGGAGTGGAGGAGGGAGCAGACAGAGCTGTCCACAGCCTCAAACGGGGAACATACTGGTTTGCATAATTTAAGGTTAATGAGGAAACAACCGCAGATTAATCTCCCTCATTTTATCACAGTTGGCTTTGCTCTAACAGAGTGCTTTTCCATTAACAATCAGCAAATAAAGTGCTTCAGTAACTAGGAAATTCAGCAATTCACTTCCAAATGTAAAATGTTATATTATGTGCTTGAGCATGAGCACAAAAAAGAGGCAGAATCCTATTTATCTGTGAAACCTCTCATTCCTTCCACAAACATTTTATAATGTTGATTTACTTTTGCATCTCTCCTGTTTAACATGTGCATTCGACTGATATCGTTATGGCAGGAAATATTTGTTTATATATGTGGTACAGTAATTGTGCATTTCTTAAAGAACAACAGCAAAACGTACCCATGACAAAATTGAAACAACATAGTTATTGATAATAATAATAATAATAATAATTAAAAAAAACACTCAGACTCGTAAGCATTTTGTAAATTGTAAGGATGTCAGTTTTGCCATCAACATATTTTAGAGTCAGAAAAGTTAAAATTCATGAAAGAGGGAAACATAAATCGTGACTATGTCACAATCTAAGAGTTCCTACAGTTCCACTGTGGTTCTCCAAAGGTTCCTCTCAAAGGTCCAATGGTTCCACTACCGTTCTGCAAGGGGTTCCAGCTTCCAGAGCTCATCCATGGGTTCCAGAGTCCAGTCCCAGGTTCCAGTCTGCAGAGTCCAACGTTGGGTCTCTCCTTGTCCCCCGCTAGGTTGCCTTCACACTGGGTTCTCACATTTTTGTTGCTTGTTCCAGGGTTTCTGCTCTGCCGTCGCCAGCCTCCAAGGTTCCTGCACCACTGGCCTCCAGACCTGTTTAGTCATCGACTTCAAAGGCTCCTCCAACACCGCTGACCTTAAAGGTTCCCGCCACAGGCCTCCTGATATCCTGCTTCGACGACTTTCTGGTCACCATCATGAACTCTCGTGCTTGTTCTGGTTTCTGCACGCCAGACTGATTATGTGTAAAAAAAAATTAGACTTGCACAGCTGCTTCACGCCTCGCCAATATAAGGTGGGCTCAATTAGTTGATGTTGTTGTCTGGCGAAATGCTAGGTGGGCATTAGAGGAACAAAACTAGTCAGAACTGGAGCACGAAACTACAACATATAACCTCAACGCAACCAGAGTTTCAGCATTTTTGAAGTGCAGTTTTTGTCTTTGCAGCTTTTTATTCTTATCGATTTCAGACGTGACAGTTAAAACAACAATTGTGAGCGAGTACTAGACGAGAAAGGAAAAGAATGACACGCCCTTTAACTGTCACCGTCAGAAAAGCTACATTTTGAATTGACGACACAGAGCCGTCGGTAGCGCTGCGTGTATAGCATTTTACACAAACTAGCCATTCAAAATCTCCTATGAGGCATGAAGGTATTGTGTGCTGCACTTGTAGTTTAACGAACAGTACAAACGTGATGTGTGTGTGTGTGTGTGTGTGTGTGTGTGTGTGTGTGTGTGGGCGCGTGCAAAATGTGTGCCAAAACACACACCATGTTGGCTTTTGATGAGTGTTGCAGAGAGAGCGTTTGGCCTCCCATGTCTCAGTTATCCCTATAGAGGTAATTGAGCAGAGGGACACACCGTTCTCTTCTCCCACAGCCCTCTCCCTCCCCCCAAACCCCCCAACCCACCTCCCCCTGTGGGCCTAATCACACCTCTATTTGCATGGAGAGCTCTAGGAATCAGCCTCAATAACGCTGCACTGCCTTGAAAGATGAGTTTTTAATCTGCGAGAGGAGATGAGTTTCTGACCTGCACCTGTTTGTTTCCACAGTTTCTTTTGCCTGTCGTACAAAAGTGACCCGCGGGTAAATTTGCGGAGGCAGGATGGCTGCTCGCCTCCCTAAGTACTGTCATTGTGCATTTATTAATATCCCCATATCTGACGTGGCGGAGAAAATGGTTCTTGGCGATAAAGGGCACTTGTCTTGGTGGGTGAGACTGTCTAACAGGCAATCAGCTGGGCTGACAGGGAGTGTCAGCCAATGTGTGTGTGTGTGTGTGTTTGTATGGTAGCTACGAAGACGGCTGCAGTCTTTCGAAGAGGGGTGGGTTTTTATTCTTCTCCCATTGCCCTCTATTGACCCATGTAATGGGGAATTGTACAAAGGGAAGAGTTTGAAATATCCTTTGGATGTAGGTAATGTGTTCATCTTGAGGAGCGGTCCATCTTTCATTCATCTAATACATCACATGCCCACATTGTTGGGTTTGCGTTCTAGTTGCATATATTAGAAAGCCAATATCTTTGCTTTTGAGAAGATTTGAATGATTAACAATGCTCCACTACTGTCGAGGAAGAAGACTTAAGGTCTCAGATTGCAGAAAAGGGAATCGGGAAGTAGGAAGGGTGTTTAGATCTCTGAACAGGTCTGACCATTGTGTAACATTGTAACATCTGAGACTTGGGTCTCCAGGGTCAGAGCGTGACACTTAGGTGGAAGGGGACAAGATATGAGTGTTTGGTCTGAAGTTCTAAAAAGTGAATAACAAGAAACGTGTAATTTCTTCGTACCCTGCCTCCTGTCCGATGATTGCTGGAGATAGGCACCAGCCCCAGCGTGACCCTGCACAGACATGGATAATGAATGGCTGGATTTAATTTCTTTAGCATGTCTTAGATAGCCAAGTATGCAACGAAACAAAATGGTGTTTCTCTTGTCTGGAGGATTTTAATGAAGACATTTCTTCCTTTTAGATGTAGATCAAACATCACTTGGGGCAGCACCTGTCACATCTTTTACCCTCATTTAAACGCTTTGGATTTTAGCTTGAGTAGGCACCACAGCACCAAGACCCAGCAGACTCATTGCTTTGCTACCTGGATGTTGCCTATTGGCAAACTAGCAGGAAACCCAACAGATTTGATTTCTTATTTAGGCAGTTTAAAAACTTTTGTGTCTGAAAGTCATTCTAAAAAAAAAATTAAACAAAACAACAATAGCCCCTCTACATCTTCCCCCTTTTTGAAGATGTAGGGTTTGGGTCACATGGCCTGATATTTGGAACTATTCCCATCTTCATTTACCTTGAAATAAAAAAACACCAGCTTCACATGACAACGATAGGTCCAGACCAGAGGCGAGTAAATCCGGCTTCAGAAAGTAAGAACCCTGCCTAGTTTCCTTCATCCCGTTCACTTAACCAGGTGATTTTAAACATTAGTCCCTGTCTGTTTGAACCTGGATTACCCACCTCTGGCCCAGACCATAAAGCTGCCACAGCCATATTTCACTGCAGGCATTGTGTTCTTTTGGTGTTGCGTTTGTGCCAAACTTGCCTTCGAGGACTTTGGCTCTATAAGTATGGTTTCTTCAAACTACGATGCATTTTCTCACAAGGTTTTTTTGTGGAAATTTTACCCAGCCCTTGATGACTTCTTTGGGAAATAGGACCTTCTTTGTTACAACTCTACTTCAGGAGGGAATGTATAATCCCTCAGATAATTCTTTATGTCTCTGTTGACCTAGGCTGATGTGAAGAACACAACCAGGGGTTAAAAAGTCCTGTGGATCCTTCAGTGTTGCAGTCATCCTCTTGGCAAGCCTCCCTGTCTGGTTTCAATTTGTTTTTTTTTATTCAGTTTTGAAAAAAAAAAAAGTTCTTATAATATTCCTCCTGTCCCACATTGATTCCAATTATTTGTGATTGATCAAGTCTCCATTGTAACATGACACATGTATAATAAAGTGACACCTTTACGAAGCCTTCTCCTGACTTAATAAAGTGTGATTGTGGGAGTGATGGAGTAAAATAGCGTGATAGGGGCCTGGCTGAAATAAAATCGTCCTTTTGTTCAACAGGTCCGTGACAGCAGAGCCTTTCCCTGGAGTGGCAGCAGGAAAGTGAACAAACTGCTTTTTACACAACAAAAGGATTAAAGAATGTTTGCATAAAGAATGAAACAAACTGTTGTCACCGACATTGTGGACGTGACATAAAAAGGTTTGTATAAAACAGTTTCAAAATGTGACTTCCATTGTTACACGTTGCAGGTTTTGATTTTTTTTTAAAAGCCTGGTTTGTCTTGGTACCGGAGCGTAGTAATAAATGTGGCATTATCAAGCTGTGCTAGATTAAATTCATGTTCATAAACCAATCAGCCTCATAATCTATCAAAATGAATCTGAACGATGAGTCCTGTGAACCAGCCATGGCTTTTATGTCGCTGCTATTAATGCAAATTAAAGTCTTTTTCTCAACAGCTTCCTCAGAGTTATCTTTTTAATGCAGCTTCATCTCCGCGTTACGAGGAACCCGGTGACAGAAGCGCTGCTCCTGTGTGAGAGTACGCCTCTGTTTAGGACATATTGTTCAGGTGCTGAACCGAATATGTCTGTGGTGACATCCAGACGGAAGCATGCGGTCAGTCCAGAAAAATTTACATTGGTTCCATCCACCGGTCAAGCATGCATGTTAAAACATCTTCATATTTGAGATCATTCTTTCAATGTTTAGCTGTGGAGTTAAATACCCATTTCTGCACATTGATATTGTTCCACAGTATCGCAACTTAAAAACAAAACCAAATCCATTACTATTGATTTAAATGAGTCCCTCTATGAAATGTTCTTTGAGCTTTCTGTCATTTTGTGCATGATTTTTGTGAAATTTTATTTCTAAATCTCAGCTCACAGACCTAGAAGAAGGGACAGTGGCAGCCCAGTGGTTAGAGCAGTGCGCTTGCGCTCTGAGAAGGTTGCAGGTACCCGCTTAGATCCCCGCAGACTGCCACTGTGGATCCCTGAGCAATATACTTAGGCCCAGAGTGCTCCCTGGGCGCTTTAATAGCTGCCCACTGCTCCCTAAGGGATGAAATAAATGCAGAAGGCAAATTTCATTAATTGCAATGACAAATAAATATATATTCTTTCTTCTTCTTAGAAACCCACAGGCCTGAATCAGATCTACATCTGTAGACAGTGACTCAGGAAGTCAATATTGAGTACAGTTCCGCTGCTCAGTTGGGAATAATAATAGAAAAAATTCTCAGATCCCACCTGTAATTTATTTTTATTACATGTTATTTAAAAAGAAAATGCAGAGCCTACATCATGGGTGACTAAAGTCCAGCCCCTGGGCCATTGCCCGCCCTCATATTAGTGGTACCAGTTTGGCCCGTTATCATAGGAGCTTGAGGCAGCTGGACAGTTAAATCATTTTCTTAGGCCATGATCTTTACTTTGAAACAGTACACGGACCAATTGAACATATCTAAAGTATTTGCCCTTTGTCAACAACGCTTTTAGCTCGTAATAAATAGACCTCCACCGGCTTTCATTAAAATGCAGGCTTGGGTGCCCCCTGTTAATTAAACTTCGTTAAATGCAAATGTTTTCAACGGATGTGGCCCAAATCCTGTTGTTGGCGCCGAAAACAGGTTTTAAACGCCAGGTTTTATTCCTAATGAAATCACTTTGACAAGTCTTGGAGTTTGCTGAAACGACCTGCACCCATGTAAACAACAAGTGTTTTCACACTTGGATGCAGCCAGCCTACGATTAGTAAAATAATCGATTGTTTGGACTACACTACTTACAGCTGAATCGCAACATATTTTTCACATTTTACCCGTAATGTGAGGACTTTGATGTAAAGTGAGGACCTGGGCTAGAGATTAAGTTTAGAAGTAAGGTGTCAATGAGGTTTAGGCTTAGGGTCAGGCATGTGGGCCTACTGGTAATGGTTAGGGTTAGGGTTAGGCCTGGAATTGAATGGAACTCAATGGAAACTTAATAAGTATTTAAATCAAGGATGTGTGTGTGTGTGTGTGTGTGTGTGTGTGTGTGTGTGTGTGTGTGTGTGTGTGTGTGTGTGTGTGTGTGTGTGTACTGCAAAGGCAGGTATGCTAAAACAAATTTGGCAAGCTGTTTGTTCTGACACACAACTACAAATTCATGCACTTCTTCGCCTTCACATGCTGAACTGTGTACGTTGATCTCCAACGCAAGAAACAAAGCGTCAGGCATCAGAAGATCCCCAGAAACCCCCCATGGAGTACAGTGTTAGGTTTCCCGGAGCCCGAGTAAACAGGAAAACTACAGCAGGGGGACAAAGGTAAGCCAAAGTTTACAAGTCGCTAATGTATTCAGCCTCTGCATACGCTGAATTGTGATTTACATATCGAGGCCAAGACGCTGCACACTGGTTTTTAGTTTACTTGCTTTGTAAAAGCAATTCGCTTGCGTCACTCTGTCCAAACAGAACTTCAAGCATATTTATCTACACAAACAGCTCATCCCATCTTCCCACAGAGAATAAACACAGTGCGCACACAGAACGGCGCCGCTTTGATGTCTGCGCGCGCACAGGAGACGGCACACAGGTAAAAATAACACACAAGCACACCTACTTCAATTACCCACAGCTCCTGCATCCCTTCAGCGGCTATCCTAACAGCCGTGCTAAACTTCATCACCTTGTTTACTGTGTTCGTTCGCAGGGAATTTCAGCCTTCATCTCACCGTTACTGCTCGGCTTTACCCCGGTGCCAAAAATCACAGGCGACAGGTCACTTTTCCCCCGGCCGTTCACCACAAACTCTCCGCATCAGCATAAGTCATTTGACAGCCATGGCGACCCCCCCACCACCACCACCACCAACGCATGCTCCCACGCGCAGCTCTCATATATTCTTCCCGAGCATGAGGGGACAGCAGCGGAGCAAGAGGCATTGGAAGGAACGCGTTATCGCTATTAACGGTCAAAGTCACCTTCACCCTGAGGCACAACCTGCTCTGCTCACACAGGACTACAGCACGCATTCAGGAGGATGATGTATGAAGGGCTATCAGAAGCAAGTGCCTACTAGTTTAACAAACCTACATCCAAATCTGACGTGGACTACTTTATTGGCTTAAAACCTTCATTTTGCTGAAGCTTACAGAGTGAGAAGCTTAAGTTATTCTGAGCTACCTCTGTATAGTTATGCTGCCATAGGTTTAGGCTGCTGGAGGACATAAAGACCACTTACCGTCTCTCTGCTTCTTTCTCCTACTGCTCTCCGGTTATGCATCATCTGCAGTCATTGCCGCCAAAACTTTACATTCCAGTTCAGTTTTTTTTTGCGTTTGTTAAAGTTACATCTTACCCTGAGTTCCTTTACTGTGACATTTGTCTTGGTATTTTGGGTGTGTGGAGGGGGACCACCAAATAGCAAGGTGATGAAGCTAATGCTGCCCAATACCTTCATGTTTTCCATCTATAGATGATGACACTTGGTCCTGAGTTTCTTGTGTTTAACCCATGTTTCTATCTCCATGATGGCAGTGACTGAATGATCGGCTCCCGCAAAAAAACTATTGGATGCTTCCTATTGATCTTTTTTTCCGCCCATATATTTCATGACTGGGCTCAGAGTGTTTAGTCCGGTGTTTCTCTTGGGGATAGAAGCCACTAAATGGAAAAGTCTATCCGTTGTCCATCCTACCTCTCTGATCTCTTTAACATAGGGGAAAAGTACCCTGGATCAGTGCTTCGTGTTCTTTCTTTTTGGTGTAATGCTCTGTCTTCTCAAGCCTCCAGTCGGGCCGTTGGTGGATGGCCGCTCACGCTGAGCTGGTTTCGTGTTTGGATGGTACGTTCCTGTTATAGGAAGGGTGATTTTCGTTCTACTGCCAGACACATTGCCATGCCTCAGCATGAGGGATTCCTGCAAAGATAACGGCTTGAAGCAGCTAATTGTTGCTGCGTGCTCGTTCAGGAGGAGGCATTGCTTGCTAAAACGATAAATCTGCGTCTGCAGTGCATTTTTATTGGACAGAATTTAACCACTGCGTCAGAGGCTGCAGCACAAAGCGGTGATTCTGTCACAATTTACTAAGAGGGTGGTAAGAGAAAAATAAATTAAAGAATAGGATTGCTTGCTAATTCAGTGACTAGATGCAATTAGCTCTATTTTCTTAGTTTTCACCAACTGGGAAAATAAACTACACTTGACTGCAGTTATAACCAGGATGGAATGGGAATCTATATAATGGACTTTGAAACTGTGTGCTTGATTGGATGGAAATGCAAATATATTTCTTTATATAATTGGATTACCGTAGTTTGTTTTGTAAGGTGCGGTGAAACGAGATTTGCTTTTCAATCTTCACGGTATAAAGAAACTGAGCTGAACTTGAATTGACCACAGCGTTCAGAGAAACTAAACCATCTCCATTACTTCTGTTTGTTCCTCACCGGACCAGGCTGTGTTAGGCCTTCAGCGTGCAGCTCAACTCTATTTCTCCCCAGACGGCTTCAAAGCACGACGTCATGACACATGGAAGCGTCTGAGCTGAGCTTGTCAGCCGAGCACCTGCCAGGTGATCCTCCAGAATACCTCGGGAGCCTGATTATCAAGCAACTGGAAGCGGCGTGCTGTTGCTCGGGTCTCTGTTTTAATTAAGAGGCCCCCATCCCTTCAGAGGTTACGCCATAAAAACTTTTAAATCCAGGAGTGGATTTCTTTCCCAGCAGCAAAAGCTGCTTTCCTGGTGGTGGTTTGTGGAGCATGCGTTTACTGATGAGGAGGAGACTGGTAGAGGCAGGAAGGTGGGAACGGGTGTGAAAAAGGCTGGAGGTAAATGATAGGTTAAAAAGTAAGAAAGAAATTGGTGATAGGAGATTATATGCAAATTAAAGGATTTAAGTAATGAATGAAATAAACTGAGATGGTTGGGTTTTTTGCTGAAGTTTTCTTGTTTTGGGCTCACAATTTTGGCCAATAAAGCTGATTCTGATTCATCAAATAATCACAGGCTTGAATTTCATAGTAACCCAGACTTTTAATTGTTTGTTTGAAACGCTTTGTCGGTAGAATGGTCACAAATCTACAACGTTTTTAAAACAAGAACTATGTAACGCAGATACGGCTAGCCGCCTGACTACGGCTATACATGTTAAAAACGGATGTCAGATAGGTTCGGCTATGGAACCTGTGGGTGAATAATTTACAAACCAACAAGTATCTAGTTCAAGTTACTTTATTGAAAATGATATTTGTTTCACATATATTCAGGAAAATAATCAACAAAAAATAATACAACAAGAAACAACACTGAGAACACAAAAACAAATGAACATGGGAACAAATGAACCCAGATAACACCCAGAGTTTCTCTTTTTCAAGATCACTCTTTTGTTGGCAGATGGTCAACGATCCATAAAACAATAGTCC